>NC_034181.2:5277325-5399825 GCF_002021735.2 Oncorhynchus kisutch
CATACCTTCATTCACTAACAACCATCCTGACCCAGCTCCACCACGTACCTTCCTTCATTAACAACCATCCTGACCCAGCTCCACCACATACCTTCACTAACAACCATCCTGACCCAGCTCCACCACATACCTTCATTCACTAACAACCATCCTGAGCCAGCTCCACCACGTACCTTCATTCACTAACAACCATCCTGACCCAGCTCCACCACGTACCTTCACTAACAACCATCCTGACCCAGCTCCACCATGTACCTTCACTAACAACCATCCTGACCCAGCTCCACCACATATCTTCATTCACTAACAACCATCCTGACCCAGCTCCACCACGTACCTTCATTCACTAACAACCATCCTGACCCAGCTCCACCACGTACCTTCATTCACTAACAACCATCCTGACCCAGCTCCACCACGTACCTTCATTCACTAACAACCATCCTGAACCAGCTCCACCACGTACCCTCATTCACTAACAACCATCCTGACCCAGCTCCACCACGTACCTTCATTCACTAACAACCATCCTGACCCAGCTCCACCACGTACCTTCATTCACTAACAACCATCCTGACCCAGCTCCACCACGTACCTTCATTCACTAACAACCATCCTGAACCAGCTCCACCACGTACCCTCATTCACTAACAACCATCCTGACCCAGCTCCACCACGTACCTTCATTCACTAACAACCATCCTGACCCAGCTCCACCACGTACCTTCATTCACTAACAACCATCCTGACCCAGCTCCACCACGTACCTTCATTCACTAACAACCTTCCTGACCCAGCTCCACCACGTACCTTCATTCACTAACAACCATCCTGACCCAGCTCCACCACGTACCTTCCTTCATTAACAACCATCCTGACCCAGCTCCACCACATACCTTCACTAACAACCATCCTGACCCAGCTCCACCACATACCTTCATTCACTAACAACCATCCTGAGCCAGCTCCACCACGTACCTTCATTCACTAACAACCATCCTGACCCAGCTCCACCACGTACCTTCACTAACAACCATCCTGACCCAGCTCCACCATGTACCTTCACTAACAACCATCCTGACCCAGCTCCACCACATATCTTCATTCACTAACAACCATCCTGACCCAGCTCCACCACGTACCTTCATTCACTAACAACCATCCTGACCCAGCTCCACCACGTACCTTCATTCACTAACAACCATCCTGACCCAGCTCCACCACGTACCTTCATTCACTAACAACCATCCTGAACCAGCTCCACCACGTACCCTCATTCACTAACAACCATCCTGACCCAGCTCCACCACGTACCTTCATTCACTAACAACCATCCTGACCCAGCTCCACCACGTACCTTCATTCACTAACAACCATCCTGACCCAGCTCCACCACGTACCTTCATTCACTAACAACCATCCTGAACCAGCTCCACCACGTACCCTCATTCACTAACAACCATCCTGACCCAGCTCCACCACGTACCTTCATTCACTAACAACCATCCTGACCCAGCTCCACCACGTACCTTCATTCACTAACAACCATCCTGACCCAGCTCCACCACGTACCTTCATTCACTAACAACCTTCCTGACCCAGCTCCACCACGTACCTTCATTCACTAACAACCATCCTGAACCAGCTCCACCACGTACCTTCGTCAGGTCATTGAGTTTATGGCTCTATTTATTTGTTACATAGAGCCCAACCCAAAATAAATATATCATTTGTTTACAATAACAATATGCCAGACCAAAATAACCTTCAAGTTAGTGATGAAATAACACATTATTATTAAACCCCACTTTATTAAAAACATATTTTAAAATGTAGGCTACCATTTCAGCAGAGGGAGGTTTGGTAGTAATTAATAAAGTATTAGGTAATTAGCTGTCTAATCGCCTAAACAGAATTGGGTCATTTGTTGGATGATTGACAAGTGAGTGCCAGCAGCCTCGAAACACCATACAAGGATTGATTGACTTATGATTAGCGACCTGTAACAACAATGAAAGTATTCAGGAATGCACCAAGATACAATTGTATCTCCTCAAAAGATGTAGGCCTATGTATGGCAACAATAAGACAGCCCTCATAATTATCTACGTGGCAACGCACGACTCCAACACCATCATCAAGTTTGTTGACGACACGACGGTGGTAGGGCCTGATCACCGAAGACGATGAGACAGCCTATTTTGGGAGGAGGTCAGTGACCTGGCAGTATGGTGACAGAACGACAACCTCTCTCTCAACATCTGCAAGACAAAGTAGCTGATCGTAAAACTACAGGAAATGGAAGGCCAAGCACGCCCCCATCCACATCGACGGGGTTGTAGTGGAGCGGGTTTTAAATTCCTTGGTGTCCACATACACCAACACAGTCGTGATGTAGGCACGACAACATCTCTTCCCCCTCAGGGGGCTGAATAGATTCGGCATGGGCCCTTAGATCCTCAAGAAGTTCTACAGCTGCACCATTGAGAGCATGTTGACTGGATGAATCACCACTTGGTACGGCAACTGCTTGGTATCCGACCGGTAGGGCGCTACAGAGGGTAGTGTGTACGGCCCAGTACATCACTGGAGCCGAGCTCCCTGCCAACCAGGACTTCTATACCAGGCAGTGTCAGAGGAAGGCCCTAAAAATTGTCAGACTCCAGACACCCACATTATAGACGGTTCTCTCTGCTACCGCACTGCAAGTGGTACCGATGAACAAGTCTGGAACCAACAGAACCTTGAACAGCTTCTACACCCACAAGCCATAAAACTGCAAAAATTGAATTAACCAAATAGTTACCCGGACAATCTGCATTGAACCCCTTTTAGCACTAACTCTTTGACTCATCACATACTAAAAGCTTATTATCTTTACTTAACCTTTACTTAACCTTTATTTAACCTTTACTTAACCTTTACTTAACCTTTATTTAACCTTTACTTAACCTTTACTTAACCTTTACTTAACCTTTACTTAACCTTTATTTAACTAGGCAAGTCAGTTAAGAACTCATTCTTATTTACAATGACGGCCTACCAGAAGCACTCCTGCGGGGGGATGGGGGCCTGGGATTCAACATAAAAATAAAAAAAATAAGAATAAATATAGGACAAAACACACATCCTGAAGAGAGACAACACAACACTACATAAAGAGAGACCTAAGACGACAATATAGCATGGCAAGAACACATGACAACACAACATGGCAACAACACAACATGACAACACAGCATGGTAGCAACACAACATGACAACAACATGGTAGCAACACAACATGACAACAACATGGTAGCAACACAACATGACAACAACATGGTAGCAACACAACATGGTAGCAGCACAAAACAGGGTACAAACATTGTTGGGCACAGACAACAGCACAAAGGCCAAGAAGGTATAGACAACAATACATCACGCAAAGCAGCCACAGCTGTCAGTAAGAGTGTCCCATGATTGAGTCTTTGAACGAAGAGATGGAGATAAAACTGTCCAGTTTGAGTGTTTGTTGCAGCTCGTTCCAGTCGCTAGCTGCAGCGAACTGAAAAGAGATAAGTGTGGGATGTCCGAAACAGGGATGTGTGTGCGTTGGGAACCTTTAACAGAATGTGACTGGCAAAACGGGTGTTGTATGTGGAGGATGAGGGCTGCAGTAGGTATCTCAGATAGGGGGGAGTGAGGCCTAAGAGGGTTTAATAAATAAGCATCAACCAGTGGGTCTTGTGACGGGTATACAGAGATGACCAGTTTACAGAGGAGTACAGAGTGCAGTGATGTGTCCTGTAAGGAGCATTGGTGGTAAATCTGATAGGTGAATGGTAAACAACATCTAGCCACTCGAGAGCACCCTTACCTACCAATCTATAAATTACATCTCTGTAATCTAGCATGGGTAGGAAGGTCATCTGAATCAAGGTTAGTTTGGCAACTGGGGTGAAAGAAGAGCGATTACGATAGAGGAAACCAAGTCTAGATTTAACCTTAGCCTGCAGCTTGGATAGGTGCTGAGAGAAGGACAGTGTACCGTCTAGCCATACCTCCAAGTACTTGTATGAGGTGACTACCTCAAGCTCTAAACCCTCAGAGGTAAAAATCATTCTTCTTATCTATTCTGTTGCCCAATCACTTTACCCCTACCTATATGTACATATGTACCTCAAATACCTCGTACCCCTGTACATCGACTCAGTACTGGTACCCTGTGTATATAGCCATGTTATTACCTGGTACCCCTGTATATAGACTCAGTACTGGTACCCCGTGTATATAGCCATGTTATTACCTCGTACCCCTGTACATTGACTCAGTACTGGTACCTTGTGTATATAGCCATGTTATTACCTCGTACCCCTGTACATTGACTCAGTACTGGTACCTTGTGTATATAGCCATGTTATTACCTCGTACCCCTACACATTGACTCAGTACTGGTACCCCGTGTATATAGACTCAGTACTGGTACCCCGTGTATATAGCCATGTTATTACCTCGTACCCCTACATATTGACTCTGTACTGGTACCCCGTGTGTATAGCCATGTTATTACCTCGTACCCCTACATATTGACTCTGTACTGGTACCCCGTGTATATAGACTCAGTACTGGTACCCCGTGTATATAGCCATGTTATTACCTCGTACCCCTACATATTGACTCTGTACTGGTACCCCGTGTATATAGACTCAGTACTGGTACCCCGTGTGTATAGCCATGTTATTACCTCGTACCCCTACATATTGACTCTGTACTGGTACCCCGTGTATATAGACTCAGTACTGGTACCCCGTGTGTATAACCATGTTATTACCTCGTACCCCTACATATTGACTCTGTACTGGTACCCCGTGTATATAGACTCAGTACTGGTACCCCGTGTGTATAGCCATGTTATTACCTCGTACCCCTACATATTGACTCTGTACTGGTACCCCGTGTATATAGACTCAGTACTGGTACCCCGTGTGTATAACCATGTTATTACCTCGTACCCCTACATATTGACTCTGTACTGGTAACCCGTGTATATAGACTCAGTACTGGTACCCCGTGTGTATAGCCAAGTTATTACCTCGCATTGACTCTGTACTGGTATATATAGCCAAGTTATCTTTACTCAGTGTATTTATCTTTCTGCTATTTCTCTATTTTCTTTCTCTCTGCATTGTTGGGAAGGGTCCGTAAGTAAGCATTTCACTGTTAGTCTACACCTGTTGTTTAAGAAGCATGTGACAAATACATTATGATTTGATCTAAAGAAGGTATTGGCATCATTTTGTTACCTGTGATAGAAGGATAAACAGCCGCGGAAGATGGCGAGAATTACATTGTCATTGTTCATCCAAATGTAAGCAACACAATAACAACAGAGAAAATACAAAATATGACAATATATTACCAGATAGTCCATGAACTGTAATTTGAAATCAGTCTTCCGATGAGTCGATCTACTCAATGCGGATGATTGCTGGAGTGCACGTTGCTTTGTATTTCCTCGCCTTTCCATAGGAAACCGGACAAAATAATATCAAACAGGTTGGGAATACCGTTGGAGTGTGTCTGCTTGTAAAGTATATGCACCCAACTGTGTATCTAAAATCAATGTATCCACGTTGAATTACATGAATGAATGGATCTAGGCTGCTACGACCACTTCTGTGTTTCACTCTGTGATAGAAACACTCCCACGACCACCGCGCAACATCCACCGGCTCCGTTTGCAAATATGTATCCCGTCAATATCAGTGTCGGTTTGGAGGAAACTACAGCGCTATGTTATTTGTCTCCTTTCACAACGTATCATATGGATGGTCAGCTGACCAAACCATCCCATTGGTTGAATCAACGTTATTTTCCACGTCATTTCAACAACAACAACAAATATGTAATTTCTTGACGTTGAATCAACGTGGGAAACGAATTGGGTTTTGCCCCCCCCCCCCCCCCCCCAACAAAGTTATCAGCGTAAGGGAATTTTTAACCACGTGTTTTACCTCAATCCAACGATATGGAGAAATATTTTGTTGATTTCACGTTAGTTGATAACTCAACAATTTTTTTACATCAAAACTAGAGGTCGAACTGACATCTATGCGCAGTGGGTACTGTCCATGATGTAGACCGTTTGTGTTACTACATTACACAAGCTGACGTGTTGACAACATGTAGTGGTGAAGTGAAGGGTAATATGTTTTTTTAAATAAATCTATGTCTTGTCCATAGGGAGCAGCGACGGCATCATTTTCAACTTAACTTTTAGGAACATAAATGGAACTTCTTACATTAACTTCCAATGATAAATACTACTGAATGAGTCCAAAAACATGCTGTGATTGATTTATTTTGATATTCCAGACATCACCAAAACGGATTTGCCCTGCCTAGTAGAAGGCTAGAACGCATTGGAGTGGAGGCAGCAGTATGGAGTCACTGTTTTTGGATTCATTAAAACAAATATGTGGAGTCCCAGGTACCGGTGGTCATTATTTACAGTGTACAGTAGGACAAACACAAGGCTTAAACTGGGTGTTTAGGTTGTCCCGTTTGGCTTAGGCCCTAAAAAGATCCTGGCCTCCTCATCAAAGGTTTCCAATGGTCTGTCGTTTACCAAAGCACTCTACTCTAGACCGTACATACTGTACTTAGCTTGGCACCTACTGGATACAGAACAAACATAGTTAACCCATCAAACAACTAAATATTCAAAAAATGACATTCTCCAAAATATAAGATACAAGTAGTATAAATGGATAATGAAAATCAGACAAATTACTAACTTTTCATAAACAATTTGGAGTTGAACTTCTTATTTATCGTGAGGCTACTTGGTTTGAACCCCGAGAACCCCTCTACATAATTGCACTTGAAATATCCCAACTCCCACGTTTTTATTGTAAATCCAGTGATTTACATATTAAACTTCATAAAAGTCACCTTGTCTGAGAGATATTTACATGGTTGTCAAAATGTCACGCGAGGGTAAGCCCTTATGTTAAGTGTTTCTAAAATCCCCTGTGGGAGAATATTAATGGTCGAAAAACGATTGGAACCATTTCCTTGTTTGACTTCTTGGTTTTATTTTCGGCAACTGGTTTATCTGGGCAGGTGGTGGGGTTCGGGGGTTGTCTCTCTCTGTGTCCAGTGCCCCCTCTCCTAGCTATCCAGGAGGTGTCGCTGTTTTGCATGCTATACCGGTATTCATTGATTGATTCTAGTAAAAAATCAACTTTCTTCCTAAAAACATTTTTGCTCCACTCCTGTGGTCTTCAGTACAATATTTTTTGGGTGTTCATAGCTCTTCATAGATATGGCTGATGATGCATTATCACATTAGCCTGGTTAAACCAGACTGAAAACTGCTGTTGCAATGTTGTTTCGATGGTGAGTGGAGCATTCAGTCTGGTTTAACAAGGCTATTATCACCAGCATCAAAGAGAAGAAAAAAAAAATCACATTTGATACTATAATGTGATGCAGACTGTATGACAGGCTGAAGTAATCCTCTCTCTCCCTCTCTCTCTTTCTCAATTCAAAAGGACTTTATTGGCATGGGAAACATATGTTTACATTGCCAAAGCAAGTGAAATAGATAATAAACAAAAGTAAAATATCTCTCTATCTACAGTTTTGCTCTCGTCCTGTTCAATATTTAATGTCCTGCTGTAGGCTGCTGCTGTGCGATAAATGAGATCTCCCTGATCTGAGGAAGAAGAAGGTGGGTGGGTGAGAAGATTGTTGCATATGTTGGACTGTATAAATGAATAATGCAGTAAAAAGTGTCATATCAAAAATGTATGGTAAATTCACACATGCATGCTTGCCTACCATACACAGACCAGAATCAAATCAAATTGATTTATAAAGCCTCTTCTTACATCAGCTGATATCTCAAAGTGCTGTACAGAAACCCAGCCTAACCCCCAAACAGCAAGCAATGCAGGTGTAGAAGCACGGTGGCTAGGAAAAACTCCCTAGAAAGGCCAGAACCTAGGAAGAAACTTAGAGAGGAACCAGGCTATGTGGGGTGGCCAGTCCTCTTCTGGCTGTGCCGGGTGGAGATTATAACAGAACATGGCCAAGATGTTCAAATGTTCATAGATGACCAACAGGGTCAAATAATATTAGATAATAGATATCATTCACAATAAATACAACATCCCAATAAAAGAGCAAGTGTTTGTTAGTGAATGAAGTGGTGGAGCTTATGAGTGTGCGGGGTTATCTTTATTTCATACCAACTTCTTTCGGCACCACACTAAAGGACGTGTGTGTGATAACACTAGACGACGGGTTAGGCTCTTTTGCCAAGCTTTGTGTGCACTACTGTACTGACCTGCTTTGACAGGATACACTTCAAGGTGGAATTGGTTGTATTGTGCTTTTGGATATTACCCTCCCACATCTCGATGTTGTTGCCTTTATTTCGGCCAGGGTGCAATGCCAACCTGTGACCAGGAGATTAGGGTCTTGTGTTCTTGCCTACATTCTAGGGATGGGCGTTGCTGCTGTTACAGTACAGCGATGGAGGGGAAGCTGCGTAGACACACACACACACACACACACACACACACACACACACACACACACACACACACACACACACACACACACACACATATACACACATATACACACATATACACACACACACACACACACACACACACACACACACACACACACACACTAGAGAGGAATCAGGCTATGAGGGGTGGCCAGTCCTCTTCTGGCTGTGCCGGGTGGAGATTATAACATAACATGGCCAAGATGTTCAAATGTTCATAGATGACCAGCAGGGTCAAATAATAATAGATAATAGATATCATTCACAATAAATACAACATCCCAATAAAAGAGCAAGTGTTATTATTACACATTATATTTAACAAGGAGTCTGCATATCTCTATTTATGTCGTTTATTGACGCTTCAAATGAGTGATATCCGCTTCAAACTGCAATCCCTCTTTTATAGTGACCAACCATGACCACTGGGAGGCAGTATTTACCAGTGTGTTAATGTGTCTTATTCGCTGTAGTAACGTTGTTTCAAATCGGATTCATTTTACGCGGGGTTCGAAATACGGGGGAGCTAGGGGGGGGGGGGGAGACGTCATCTCTCCTAAATGCAACAAAAGTCAAACGTTACTACGTCTAAACAATGCTAATTAAAGCATGACCAATGTTTGTTTAAAACGCAGCGGTAAATATGTTTTACAGTGGCAAATATGAAAATAAACGCTTCCAAATGAAACGAACACCCGGACCTCTTGTCAATCCCAAATGACTGCACAAACCGTTTCCCTGTCCAATAATGGTACTGAAGAGTGGACGTCGTCACTGGCTAGACAATGACGCTGTCCACTCAATAGTGCAACATTTCGGCCTCAGCTGAGCTCCTTTTAAACGCATAGCTTTTCCTTTGTACTTCCTCATTTTCGCAATTTGTTTGCCTTGCGTCCTTGATCAAAAGAAAATAGCCTTAATTCCAATGCATTCGATTTATCAATTGATTTTTTATCATTGTTTCGTTGGTTTTCAGGTGCGCACGGGAATTGGTATTCTCCGTGGTCTACTTCTTCCGTGGTCAGAAGAAGTAGACCATTTTATTTTCTATCAATATTTGTTTTCTTTTCCTGGATCAGCTGACGATGGTCGACAATGTCGCCGGACAACTAGCCTACAGCTAGACACCAATGTGCATCCAAATCCATCCAACAATTATAGTTAATGACAGTAGGCCTATAGTTAAGTGACTCTTTCGGTTATATTATTTTTATTTTATTTTTGCAACGGCATGGGCCTGCATTATTTTCGATTTGTGTGCCCATGTTTTCCCAGCGAAACACAATGTTACTGTAGGCATAGTTACACTTACAGTTGCAAAGCAACAACAATACGAAATGACTACAGCTAAGAATAGGAACGTAAAGTAAATGTCTCAGTAGAATAAGCGTTTTAATATCAGTATAATACAGGAAGCTACAATTTATAGTCCAATATTTAAACATGTATTGGGGGGGGAAGTGTTTAAATTGTGCAATAGTATATCAGAGTCTGGTAGCAACAGTTGTGATGTGTGTGTGTGTGTAGCATGAGTGGGTGTGTCTGGATATGTGGATAT
This sequence comes from Oncorhynchus kisutch, assembly GCF_002021735.2. NCBI lineage: Eukaryota > Metazoa > Chordata > Actinopteri > Salmoniformes > Salmonidae > Oncorhynchus > Oncorhynchus kisutch. The sequence goes on from NC_034181.2 coordinate 5,287,450, forward strand.
CTGTGTGGGTGTGTGTATATCTGTGTAGGTGTGTGTGGATGTCTGTATATCTGTGTGTGGATGTGTGTATATCTGTATGGGTGTGTGTATATCTGTGTAGGTGTGTGTGGATGTCTGTATATCTGTGTGGATGTGTATATATCTGTGTGTATGGATGTGTGTATATCTGTGTAGGTGTGTGTATATCTGTGTAGGTGTGTGTGGATGTCTGTATATCTGTGTGGATGTGTATATATCTGTGTGTATGGATGTGTGTATATCTGTGTAGGTGTGTGTATATCTGTGTAGGTGTGTGTGGATGTGTATATATCTGTGTATGGATGTGTGTATATCTGTGTAGGTGTGTGCTAAGGTGCGCAGAGTCAGAGCAGGTGGTCAGTCCTGTTAGGGTCTGAATCAGAGCCAGGTGTCACCCATCTTCCCCTGAGTATTTATACCTGTGTTTTCTGTCTGTCTGTTGCCAGTTCGTCTTGTTTTGTCAAGTCAACCAGCTTGTTGCTCCAGCTTTTTTCCTTTTCTCTGGCAGTCCTCCCGGTTTTGACCTTTGCCTGCCTTGACTCTGAACCCACCTGCCTGACCATACTGCCTGCCCTGACCTCGGGTCTGCCTGACACTCTGTACCTCCTGGACTCTGACCTTGTTATGATATTTTGCCTGTTCCCGACCATTGTCTTACCTGCCCCTTGGATACTAATACATTTCAGAGACTCGAAACCATCTGCCTCCCATGACTGCATCTGGGTCTCGCCCTGTGCCCTTATAGTACGAACTGGCCATGACAGACCCTTGGACCAGCTCCGCCACGCTGTCTCCCTGCAGGGAGCCACCATTGGGAGGCATAAGGAGCTAGCTCGTAGGCAACCTGCCACCTCTGAGACGTCCCAACTACCCAGTAACAGGTCTACTATCAGTGGTGGGTTTGTACAGCCTACCCCGGCTCCCCGAGAACCCCGCTTACCTCCTCCGGAGCAATATTCTGGGGATCCTGGAACCTCAGCGTTTGACAGTGATGAGTGCAGGGTGTTTAACCGCTGACCCATTACGGATGCAGGCAATGAGGCAGTGATCACTGAGATCTTGAAAACAGCAGAGGTGTATTTAGAGGGCAAGTTGGTCAGGATGATATCTATGAGGGTGCCCGTGTTTACTGCTTTGGGGTGGTACCTGGTAGGTTCGTTGATCATTTGTATGAGATTGAGGGCATCAAGCTTAGATTGTAGGATGGCTGGGGTGTTAAGCATGTTCCAGTTTAGGTCGCCTAGCAGCACGAGCTTCTAATGTTAACATGCATGAAACCAAGGCTATTACGGTTACAGAAGTCATCAAAAGAGAGCGCCTGGAGAATAAGAGTGGAGCTAGGCACTGCAAGGCCTGGATTCACCTCTACATCACCAGAGGAACAGAAGAGTAGGATAAGGGTACGGCTAAAAGCTATGAGAATTGGTGGGTCTAGAATGTCTGGAACAGAGAGTAAAAGGAGGTTTCTGGCGGCGATAAAATAGCTTCAAGGTATAATGTACAGACAAAGATATGGTAGGATGTGAATACAGTGGAGGTAAACCTATGTATTGAGTGATGATGAGAGAGATATTGTCTCTAGAAACATAATTGAAACCAGGTGATGTCATCGCATGTGTGGGTGGTGGAACTGAAAGGTTGGATAAGGTATAGTGAGCAGGGCTAGAGGCTCTACAGTGAAATAAGACAATAAACACTAACCAGAACAGCATTGGACAAGGCATATTGACATTAAGGAGAGGCATGCTTAGTCGAGTGATCATAAGGATCCAGTGAGTAGTGAGGTTGGTTGGGGTCACTGCGATTCAGACCGCTAGTCGGGCCATCGGTAGCAAGCTAACATAGGATGAAGGTATGTTTTTAGCCACCTTGTGCGTTTCCGTCGGTAGATTAGTGGGGTTCCGTGTGATAGAGGGGATCAATCCAATTGGCAAAATAGATATAGTTATAGTGACCTCCCAAAAATTGTCCGATAGACCTATTCAGATAGCTGCCGATAAGACAGCTAACGATTAGCGGGCCGCAGATGGGCGTTCAAGTAACGTCGCGACGGTGGGGCCAGTTGGCTAACTCCCTCGGGCAGATAATGTCGGTAGTCCAGATGTGAAGGCCCGGTGGGGCTCCGCATTGGCAGTAAAATGGTTCCGGATAGGTGATTGTAGCCCAGGAGTGGCTGATGGAACTCTTCAGCTGGCTAGCTCCGGAATAATTGATGTTTGCTCCGGGATCGACGTAAGCCAAAAGTCACACGGATAGCAGCTAGCTAGCTGCGAGATCGAGGTGTAAATGTCCAGAGCTTGCGGTTGAAGTCCGGGGATATGGTGAGAAAAATAGGTCCGGTATGTTCTGGTCTGAGTCGCGTTGTACAAAACTGGCAATAGATTTTCGAGCTAAAGGATAGCTGATGACCACAAACCGCGGTTAGCTGAATACTAACGTTGCTGCTGCTCCAGTTTCAACTGTTCTGCCTTATTATTATTCGACCATGCTGGTCATTTATGAACATTTGAACATCTTGGCCATGTTCTGTTATAATCTCCACCCGGCACAGCCAGAAGAGGACTGGCCACCCCACATAGCCTGGTTCCTCTCTAGGTTTCTTCCTAGGTTTTGGCCTTTCTAGGGAGTTTTTCCTAGCCACCGTGCTTCTACACCTGCATTGCTTGCTGTTTGGGGCTTTTAGGCTGGGTTTCTGTACAGCACTTTGAGATATCAGCTGATGTACGAAGGGCTATATAAATACATTTGATTTGATTTGATTTGACACGACAAGACGAGGACAAAGGACGTCTGACTGCTATGCCATCTTGGAATAAAGATGGGATAAAGACATAACGATCAAGAATTGATACCCCTCTACCACACCTCTCCTCAGCTTTTGAACCTCTCCAGGGGGCTACAATCTTCTCCAAGCTGGACCTTCAGAATGCCTACCAAATCAAATCAAATGGACTCACCAATGCCCCCGTTGTCTTCCAGGCCCTGGTAAACGATGTGCTCCGGGAGATGTTAAATCGTTACGTGTTCATCTACCTCGACGACATTTTGACGACATCCTGTTTTTTCCGTTCTGCCCAAGAAAACGTCCTCCATGTCCGACAAGTTCTTCAGCGCCTCCTGGAGAACCAGTTATATTGAAAGCGGAGAAATGCGAGTTCCACCGTTCTACCCTCTCCTTTCTGGGATATGTCATCGCTGAAGGAAATGTCCAGATGGACCCGTAAAAGGTGAAAGCAGTAGTGAAGTAGTGAACCTACGTCCAGGGTACAGCTACAACGTTTCCTTGGGTTTGCCCATTTCTACTGGCTTTTCGTTCGAGGCAACAGCACCTAGTGGACCCCTTCTCGGCACTCACCTCTCCCAAGGTACCGTTCACATGGTCCCCAGCGCTTGACAGAGCCTTTATGGACATGAAGCATCGGGTCACCACAGCCCCCATCCTCGTCCATCTGGACCCGTCCCGTCAGTTTGAGGTTGAGGTCGATGCTTCTGACGTTGGAGTGGGAGACATCCTGTCCCAGCGATCTGCCCAGGACCAAAAGCTCCATCTCTGTGCCTTTCTGTCCCATCATCTCAACTACGACGTGGGTAACCAAGAACTCCTGGCGGTCAAGATGGCACTGGAGGAATGGAGACACTGGCTGGAGGGAGCATAACATCCGTTTTTGGTTTGGACCGACCACAAGAATTTGGAATATCTCTGCACAGCCAAGTGCCTTAACTCCCGGCAGGCCCGGTAGGCTCTGTTATTCACCAGGTTCAACTTCACCATTGCCTATCGCCCAGGGTCCAATAATGTTAAACCTGACGGCCTCTCACGCCTGTACAGTCCCGCTGCCACGTCCTCTGACTCCGAGACCATCCTCCCTACCTCATGCCTTGCAGTTGCTGTGGTGTGGGGTATTGAGACCCTGGTCCGCAAGGCACAATGTTCCCAGCCTGCCCCTGGAGGGGGCCCAGCTAACCGGTTGTTCGTCCCTCATTCAGTCTGGTCATGGGTCTTGGAATGGGCTCATTCCTCCAGGTTTACCTGTCATCCGGGTTCCCGTCGAACCCTGGCCTTTCTCCGACAATGTTTATGGTGGCCCACAATGGTTCCTGACGCCTCTGCCTTCGTGCTCAGAATAAAACTCAGAGGCAAACCCTTTCCGGCTTCCTTCAGCCACTGCCTGTCCCTCATCATCCCTGGTCCCATATCTCCCTGGACTTTGTCACTGGGCTCCCTCTGTCTGATGGCAACACCGTCATACTGACGGTAGTGGATCGGTTTTCCAAGGCCGCCCATTTCATCCCTCTCCCCAAAACTATCCTCTGCCAAAGAGACGGCCCAGCTCATGGTGCAGCACGTCTTCAGGATCCACGGACTTCCAGTGGACATGGTCTCCGACCGGGGTCCTTATTTCTCGTCTCAGATCTGGAAGGCGTTCTGCACCCTTATTGGGTCATCAGCCAGCCTGTCCTCTGGATTCCATCTCCAATCCAACAGTGAACAAACCAAGACCTGGAAACAACCTTTAGATGTCTCAGGACAGATTAATGAGAATGGTGTGCTTGAAAGGATGTTCATAACTCTGCAATGTTGGATTGTATTGGACAGAGTCTCAGTCATAAATCATTTTCTACACACAGTCTGTGCCTGTATGTAGTTTTCATGCTAGTGAGGCCCGAGAATCCACTCTCACATACAGTTGAAGTCGGAAGAGTACATACACCTTATCCAAATACATTTAAACTCACTTTTTCACAATTCCTGACATTTCCTGAAGTTCCTGACATAAAAAAAAATCACATTTCCAGAAAAATGATATCAAGAATATGCATATCCTTGCTTCAGGTGCTGAGCTACAGGCAGTTCGATTTGGGTATGTCATTTTAGACTTAAAGAATTAGATCCTTTTAATGGGTGATATTGTTGTAATAACCTAATGATTTTTTTTCCCCCAGAGAAACACATTTGCTCAAAAACATTTAGAAATAGTTATATTACATCTTGTCTGGCCTTTTATTCATGAATTTAGTTTCCTAGTACTCCAGGCAGGCTAAAGCTCAAATACTAAAAGTATTGGAAAGATTTTACATAACAATTTGAATGCAGGTCTGATCCCCTCCCGCTATTAGGACTTGAGACCAACCTCCAGCCCCCACCCTCAGGCCTCCAGACCCCCACCCCCAGGCCCCCACCTCCAGGCCTCCAGGCCCCCACCTCCAGGCCTCCAGGCCCCCACCTCCAGCCCCCCACCCCCTGGCCCTCACCTCCAGGCCTCCAGACCCCCACCCCCAGGCCCCCACCTCCAGGCCTCCAGACCCCCACCCCCAGGCCCCCACCTCCAGGCCTCCAGGCCCCCACCTCCAGACCCCCACCCCCAGGCCCCCACCTCCAGGCCTCCAGGCCCCCACCTCCAGCCCCCCACCCCCTGGCCCTCACCTCCGGTATGATGGGATACTGGTGGTGGAGTCTAAACAGCTGTGTTATGCTGGGATACTGGTGGTGGAGTCTAAACAGAGGACACCTGTTAGGATACAAAGTGAGGAGAAGGACTATTAATGATTGACTATTGATTATTACTCTATTGATTAGGTAAGGATGTGAGTTAAAGTACACACGGTGACCTGATCAGATAATAGCTAACAATAGTGATTGATTGCGTTGTGTTTTTTTGATAGGAATGATATAATTATAAATATTTCTCTAACCATACCATTTCTATCTGGCATTGCTTTGCTATATAAAGCTATTGGTAGTAATGCTATTGAATTACTTATCAGTATAAATGCTTTATTTTATGCTTTAATTTTCTTAAAAATATATTTTGGTTTAAGTGTTCAATTTGCTTTAGATTGTAAATAGACACATGAGGTGTGCTAGTCATTGAGAACTTGATAATATAGTTGTTATGATATCTGACATGTATGACTAGATGTTCTGTACATTGAGGGCTGACTGAGACTATAAATATAGACTTGAAAGAAGATACAAATGTGATTCAAAAGTGATACATTGTCACATTATAATCACCAATGTTACTACATTAATAAATTGCTATTCAAATCTTTTACATATTTTTTTAACTATTTTTTTTACATTCATGCTACATTCTGATAATAAAAATAAATACATGTAAATGCAGTAGGATTCTGGTAACATCTAACTAAAGCATAGGCGTTTGATTAATGTCGCCTGTTATCTGATCGTCCTCCTAGCTCCACCCTCCATTATTCGGACTGATTATGTGTGGTTGTTGCGCGGAGAAGGGAGTCTGCGAGGAGAGAGAGAGACACACAGTAACTAGGCTACACATCTAACGGGGTAAACCTGGACGAAAGAACACGATTTTATTGCACATTTTAACGGTAACAAAATAAAATTGGATCGTAATACGTAAGTCGCTTGAAGAAGGGACATTTCGGTGGGAGTTTTTCCCAAAGCAGTGTGCCTTCTCAACCTTCATACACAGACTTCTTGTAGTTTGGATAGGCTTGTCCGCCGGGGGAGAGTTTGTTGTGTAGCTCTAGCTGGTTATTTTGTTGCGCGTTAGGCGCTCCAGTTGTTGTTGAACTATGGCGCTCAAGGCGAGGGCTTTATACGAATTCAATTCCGAAAACCCCGGGGAGATATCAGTGAAAGAAAATGAAGTAGTGACTCTGTACAGCGAACAGGACATTGAAGGCTGGCTAGAAGGATCCAACAGCAAAGGCGAGAGAGGTCTCTTCCCCGCGTCCTACGTTGAGATCCTGAAGAACGACACCGCGTCCACGTTTAACAACAACAGCACATCTGGATCCCGATACGCCAATATTCCAACCGGAGGTTTCGGGGATGCCTCCTCTTATAACATCCAGAATCATACTGACAACTTGTCCAAAACATCAGTAACATCGCCCGGGCTTACAGCGTTGTCACCGCCTGCCCCAGCACAGCAGCAACCCATTTATCAAGCCAGCCAGGGCAGCGACGAAGACTGGGATGATGACTGGGATGACAGCTCGACAGTGGCGGACGAACCCGGGGTTGTTGGGGTTAATTACCAAAGGGACTTTGATGGCAATGGACCGTCTACATACAGATTGTCAACATCAATGTCTAAAGGTAGCAACGTTCAACAAGCCAAGAGCTCTGCTACGGTCAGTAGAAACCTCAATAGGTTTTCAACATTTGTGAAATCAGGAGGGGAAGCGTTCGTGTTAGGTGAGGCAGCTGGGTTTGTGAAAGATGGGGATAAGATCTGTGTTGTAACGGGACAATACGGTCCAGAATGGCAGGAAAACCCATACCCCTTCGCCTGTACCATAGACGACCCCACCAAGCAGACCAAGTTCAAAGGGATGAAGAGTTACATTGCCTACAAGCTGACGCCCACCCACACACAGACCCAGGTAAACAGGAGGTATAAACACTTTGACTGGCTCTACGCCAGGCTGGTGGAGAAGTTCCCTGTCATCTCCGTGCCTCACATCCCAGAGAAACAGGCCACGGGGCGGTTTGAGGAGGACTTCATCTCTAAAAGGAGGAAAGGGTTGATATGGTGGATGAGTCACATGACCAGCCACCCGGTCCTGTCCAAGTGTGATGTCTTTCAGCACTTCCTCACCTGCAACAGGTAGGCTTCTCCTCTCTGCATCTCTCTCTCTTCTCCTCTCTCTCTCCTCCCTCTCTTCTCTCGTCCCCTCTCTCCTCTCCCCATCTCCCTCTCTCCTCTCCCCATCTCTCTCTCTCGTCCCCTCTCTCCTCTCCCCATCTCCCTCTCTCCTCTCCCCATCTCCCTCTCTCCTCCCCCATCTCTCTCTCTCCTCCCATCTCTCTCTCTCCTCCCATCTCTCTCTCTCCTCCCATCTCTCTCTCTCCTCCCATCTCCCTCTCTCCTCATCTCTCTCTCCCCATCTCTCTCTCCCCATCTCTCTCTCCCCATCTCTCTCTCTCCTCTCCCCATCTCTCTCTCTCCTCTCCCCATCTCTCTCTCTCCTCTCCCCATCTCTCTCTCTCCTCTCCCCATCTCTCTCTCTCCTCTCCCCATCTCTCTCTCTCCTCTCCCCATCTCTCTCTCTCCTCTCCCCATCTCTCTCTCCCCATCCCCATCTCTCTCTCCTCTCCTCTCCCCATCTCTCTCTCCCTATCTCCCTCTCTCCTCTCCCCATCTCCCTCTCTCCTCTCCCTATCTCCCTCTCTCCTCTCCCCATCTCCCTCTCTCCTCTCCCCATCTCCCTCTCTCCTCTCCCCATCTCCCTCTCTCCTCTCCCCATCTCTCTCTCTCCTCTCCCCATCTCTCTCTCTCCCCTCCCCATCTCTCTCTCCTCCCCTCTCTCCCCTCCCCACCCCCTTCTCCTCTCCGTGTTTCTTTGCTCTGTAAAGCTAGCCTGAGTGCCAGTCTGTTTTTGTTGTTGCTCTCTTGCCAACTCCTCATAGAATTGGTGTGTTTGGCGTGATGATGACAGCAATGGAGTTGTCATAATAGCACAAACAGACTGGCACTCAGGCTAGCGTAAAGTGTATTTTGGGTCATTGAAAAGCTCTAGCCAGTAGTGGCCTAGGGATGGTCTGGTGGTAACTGCTTGCCATTCAGATCACACATGTAGGCTAGGCCTGTGTTGGTATGGGTACGAATCTGGCCCACGCCAACCGTGTTCTTCACTGGCTCTGTAAAACAAAATTAAAACGTTTTGTGAAAACCCAAGGTTTAATTATTTTCCACAGCACAGACGAGAAGTCATGGAAGCAGGGGAAGAGGAAGGCGGAGAAGGACGAGATGGTGGGGGCTAACTTCTTCCTCACTATCTCCACGCCCTCCGGACCACCCCTGGACCTGGTCGAGGTCGAGTCCAAGATCGACGGCTTCAAAGCTTTCACCAAGAAAATGGACGACAGCGTGGTCCAAGTCAACGCCACCACCAACGAGTTCGCCCGGAAACAGATCACGGGGTTTAAGAAGGAGTACCAGAAAGTGGGCCAGGCGTTTAAAGTCCTGGGACAGGCGTTTGAGCTGGACCAGCAGGCGTATTCAGTAGGGTTGAACCAGGCCATAGCGTACACAGGAGAGGCATACGATGCTATCGGAGACTACTTTGCAGAGCAGCCAAGACAAGATGTGGATCCTTTAATGGATTTGTTACAGCTGTACCAGGGACATCTGGCCAACTACCCTGACATCATCCATGTACAGAAAGGTAATGTCCTCATACTAACCCTGACATCATCCACGTACAGAAACCATACTACCCTGACATCATCCATGTACAGAAAGGTAATGTCCTCATACTAACCCTGACATCATCCACGTACAGAATAGGTAATGTCCTCATACTACCCTGACATCATCCACGTACAGAAAGGTAATGTCCTCATACTAACCCTGACATCATCCACGTACAGAAACCATACTACCCTGACATCATCCACGTACAGAAAGGTAATGTCCTCATACTACCCTGACATCATCCACGTACAGAAAGGTAATGTCCTCATACTACCCTGACATCATCCACGTACAGAAACCATACTACCATGCCATCATCCACTGTACAGAATAGGTAATGTCCTCATACTACCCTGACATCATCCACGGTACAGAATAGGTAATGTCCTCATACTACCCTGACATCATCCACGGTACAGAAAGGTAATGTCCTGATACTACCCTGACATCATCCACATACAGAAACCATACTACCCTGACATCATCCACGGTACAGAATAGGTAATGTCCTCATACTACCCTGACATCATCCACGGTACAGAAAGGTAATGTCCTCATACTACCCTGACATCATCCACATACAGAAACCATACTACCCTGACATCATCCACGTACAGAAAGGTAATGTCCTCATACTACCCTGACATCATCCACGGTACAGAATAGGTAATGTCCTCATACTACCCTGACATCATCCACGGTACAGAAAGGTAATGTCCTCATACTACCCTGACATCATCCACATACAGAAACCATACTACCCTGACATCATCCACGTACAGAAAGGTAATGTCCTCATACTACCCTGACATCATCCACATACAGAAACCATACTACCCTGACATCATCCACGTACAGAAAGGTAATGTCCTCATACTACCCTGACATCATCCACGTACAGAAAGGTAATGTCCTCATACTACCCTGACATCATCCACGTACAGAAACCATACTACCCTGACATCATCCACGGTACAGAATAGGTAATGTCCTCATACTACCCTGACATCATCCACGTACAGAAAGGTAATGTCATCATACTAACCCTGACATCATCCACAGTACAGAATAGGTAATGTCCTCATACTACCCTGACATCATCCACGTACAGAAAGGTAATGTCCTCATACTACCCTGACATCATCCACGCTACAGAATAGGTAATGTCCTCATACTACCCTGACATCATCCACGTACAGAAAGGTAATGTCCTCATACTACCCTGACATCATCCACGGTACAGCATAGGTAATGTCCTCATACTACCCTGACATCCTCCACGTACAGAATAGGTAATGTCCTCATACTACCCTGACATCATCCACATACAGAAACCATACTACCCTGACATCATCCACGTACAGAAAGGTAATGTCCTCATACTACCCTGACATCATCCACGTACAGAATAGGTAATGTCCTCATACTACCCTGACATCATCCACGGTACAGAAAGGTAATGTCCTCATACTACCCTGACATCATCCACGTACCGAATAGGTCATGTCCTCATACTACCCTGACATCATCCACGTACAGAAACCATACTACCCTGACATCATCCACGTACAGAATAGGTAATGTCCTCATACTAACCCCTGACATCATCCACGTACAGAAACCATACTACCCTGACATCATCCACGTACAGAAAGGTAATGTCCTCATACTACCCTGACATCATCCACGTACAGAATAGGTAATGTCCTCATACTACCCTGACATCATCCACGTACAGAAAGGTAATGTCCTCACACTACCCTGACATCATCCACGTACAGAAAGGTAATGTCCTCATACTACCCTGACATCATCCACGGTACAGAATAGGTAATGTCCTCATACTACCCTGACATCATCCACGTACAGAAAGATAATGTCCTCATACTACCCTGACATCATCCACGGTACAGAATAGGTAATGTCCTCATACTACCCTGACATCATCCACGGTACAGAAAGGTAATGTCCTCATACTACCCTGACATCATCCACATACAGAAACCATACTACCCTGACATCATCCACGTACAGAAAGGTAATGTCCTCATACTACCCTGACATCATCCACGGTACAGAATAGGTAATGTCCTCATACTACCCTGACATCATCCACGGTACAGAAAGGTAATGTCCTCATACTACCCTGACATCATCCACATACAGAAACCATACTACCCTGACATCATCCACGTACAGAAAGGTAATGTCCTCATACTACCCTGACATCATCCACGTACAGAATAGGTAATGTCCTCATACTACCCTGACATCATCCACGTACAGAAAGGTAATGTCCTCATACTACCCTGACATCATCCACGTACAGAAACCATACTACCCTGACATCATCCACGGTACAGAAAGGTAATGTCCTCATACTACCCTGACATCATCCACGTACAGAAAGGTAATGTCCTCATACTAACCCTGACATCATCCACGGTACAGAATAGGTAATGTCCTCATACTACCCTGACATCATCCACGTACAGAATAGGTAATGTCCTCATACTACCCTGACATCATCCACGTACAGAAAGGTAATGTCCTCATACTACCCTGACATCATCCACGGTACAGCATAGGTAATGTCCTCATACTACCCTGACATCATCCACGTACAGAATAGGTAATGTCCTCATACTACCCTGACATCATCCACATACAGAAACCATACTACCCTGACATCATCCACGCTACAGAATAGGTAATGTCCTCATACTACCCTGACATCATCCACGTACAGAATAGGTAATGTCCTCATACTACCCTGACATCATCCACGTACAGAAAGGTAATGTCCTCATACTACCCTGACATCATCCACGCTACAGAATAGGTAATGTCCTCATACTACCCTGACATCATCCACGCTATAGAATAGGTAATGTCCTCATACTACCCTGACATCATCCACATACAGAAACCATACTACCCTGACATCATCCACGTACAGAATAGGTAATGTCCTCATACTACCCTGACATCATCCACGGTACAGAAAGGTAATGTCCTCATACTACCCTGACATCATCCATGTTCCGAATAGGTCATGTCCTCATACTACCCTGACGTCATCCACGTACAGAAACCATACTACCCTGACATCATCCACGTACAGAATAGGTAATGTCCTCATTCTACCCTGACATCATCCACATACAGAATAGGTAATGTCCTCATACTACCCTGACATCATCCACGTACAGAAAGGTAATGTCCTCATACTACCCTGACATCATCCACGGTACAGAAAGGTAATGTCCTCATACTACCCTGACATCATCCACATACAGAATAGGTAATGTCCTCCTCATACTACCCTGACATCATCCACGTACAGAATAGGTCATGTCCTCCTCATACTTCCCTGACATCATCCACGTACAGAATAGGTCATGTCCTCCTCATACTTCCCTGACATCATCCACGTACAGAATAGGTCATGTCCTCCTCATACTACTCTGACATCATCCACGTACAGAATAGGTCATGTCCTCATACTACCCTGACATCATCCATGTACAGAATAGGTAATGTCCTCCTCATACTACCCTGACATCATCCACGTACAGAATAGGTAATGTCCTCCTCATACTACCCTGACATCATCCACGTATTATAGGTAATGTCCTCCTCATACTACCCTGACATCATCCACTTACAGAATAGGTAATGTCCTCCTCATACTACCCTGACTTCATCCACGTACAGAATAGGTAATGTCCTCCTCATACTACCCTGACATCATCCAAGTACAGAATAGGTCATGTCCTCCTCATACTACCCTGACATCATCCACGTATTATAGGTAATGTCCTCCTCATACTACCCTGACATCATCCACTTACAGAATAGGTAATGTCCTCCTCATACTACCCTGACTTCATCCACGTACAGAATAGGTCATGTCCTCCTCATACTTCCCTGACATCATCCACGTACAGAATAGGTCATGTCCTCCTCATACTACTCTGACATCATCCACGTACAGAATAGGTCATGTCCTCATACTACCCTGACATCATCCATGTACAGAATAGGTAATGTCCTCCTCATACTACCCTGACATCATCCACGTACAGAATAGGTAATGTCCTCCTCATACTACCCTGACATCATCCACGTATTATAGGTAATGTCCTCCTCATACTACCCTGACATCATCCACGTACAGAATAGGTAATGTCCTCCTCATACTACCCTGACATCATCCACGTATTATAGGTAATGTCCTCCTCATACTACCCTGACATCATCCACTTACAGAATAGGTAATGTCCTCCTCATACTACCCTGACTTCATCCACGTACAGAATAGGTAATGTCCTCCTCATACTACCCTGACATCATCCAAGTACAGAATAGGTCATGTCCTCCTCATACTACCCTGACATCATCCACGTACAGAATAGGTAATGTCCTCCTCATACTACCCTGACATCATCCACGTACAGAATAGGTCATGTCCTCATACTACCCTGACATCATCCACGTACAGAATAGGTAATGTCCTCCTCATACTACCCTGACATCATCCACGTACAGAATAGGTAATGTCCTCCTCATACTACCCTGACATCATCCACGTACAGAATAGGTAATGTCCTCCTCATACTACCCTGACATCATCCACGTACAGAATAGGTAATGTCCTCCTCATACTACCCTGACATCATCCACGTACAGAATAGGTAATGTCCTCCTCATACTACCCTGACATCATCCACGTACAGAATAGGTAATGTCCTCCTCATACTACCCTGACATCATCCACGTACAGAATAGGTAATGTCCTCCTCATACTACCCTGACATCATCCACGTACAGAATAGGTAATGTCCTCCTCATACTACCCTGACATCATCCACGTACAGAATAGGTAATGTCCTCCTCATACTACCCTGACATCATCCACGTACAGAATAGGTAATGTCCTCCTCATACTACCCTGACATCATCCACGTACAGAATAGGTAATGTCCTCCTCATACTACCCTGACATCATCCACGTACAGAATAGGTAATGTCCTCCTCATACTACCCTGACATCATCCACGTACAGAATAGGTAATGTCCTCCTCATACTACCCTGACATCATCCACGTACAGAATAGGTAATGTCCTCCTCATACTACCCTGACATCATCCACGTACAGAATAGGTAATGTCCTCCTCATACTACCCTGACATCATCCACGTACAGAATAGGTAATGTCCTCCTCATACTAGACTCAGGCCTAGTAACTCCACTAATCAGCTGATTGTAAATCTGTGTGCGATTTAACATTTGAATGGGTGTAGCTAAGTGTAAACATAAACCAATCCATGATGAACCTATCAGGGATCAAATGACTTTGTTGCAACCTCATGGGCTGTCAGACAGCAACAACAACATACATGGGCTCGATCAGAGCCTTCATGTTTTGTTTCTGATAAGGAACCTCCCTCCCTAGGCTTTTTTCTTTTTCTCCACCTGTCATGGTGGCTGTAGTCTCCGTATCGTCAGCTCTGCAGCAGTCGTCACCATGATCACTGAGAGGAGGGGACTTCAGCTTTCCATGAGTGATAGGGAAATGTTTATGTTGAGGGTATTGACTCACACCACACGTCCTGCCTTGCGCACACACACACACACACACACACACACACACACACACACACACACGCATACACAGGTTTCATTTGACTGCTGAGTCATATGGGAGGCAGCCTGTGGTTTAGCTGATGCGTTGTGTTTTCACGTCTGGTTGTGTGTGTGTGCAGTCATTGTGGTGCATGACCCATGTATAAAGCCTGGAAACAACAGAAATTGCCACAGGGGTTTTGCCAGGAAAGCCAGTCAGTCTATCACCTGTGACCTACAGTAGTATCTAGGGCTGTGATGGTCATGGAACTTTGGATGAAAGGTTGATTGGCCAGCCAAATTACCACGGTCACCGTGGTATCCATTTGAATAGCAAAACATGTTTTTATTTATTTTTAAATATTTTTTAAGACACATTTTTTCCTTGGTGGCTGCAGTAGAAATAGAAGGAAGAGAATGGGTGTCCCCATTCAAGTCAATGATGATACTGTACTCTATATCATCTACTGCATCTTTATGTAATACATGTATCACTAGCCACTTTAACTATGCCACTTTGTTTACATACCCTACATTACTCATCTCATATGTATATACTGTACTCGATACCATCTACTGCATCTTGCCGTTCTGTACCATCACTCATTCATATATCTTTATGTACATATTCTTTATCCTTTTACACTTGTGTGTATAAGGTAGTAGTTTTGGAATTGTTAGGTTAGATTACTCGTTGGTTACGACTGCGTTGTCGGAACTAGAAGCAACAAGCATTTCGCTACACTCGCATTAACATCTGCTAACCATGTGTATGTGACAAATAACATTTGATTTGACATAATGGGTGGAATGGTGGCCATTGCGAAGTATAAAAGCAGGAAGTATAAAAGCAGGAAGTATAAAAGCAGGAAGTATAAAAGCCCATCGATATGTGCTGTGATTAGTTTTTTATTCAAAAAATACATTCCATAGATCTCGCCAGCTTGTAGTCCTACATCCAGGCAATGAGTTACCTCTGGTTCGTTCAGCCATTCCTGTGGTGAAAGAATAGGGGTTTGGGATAAACGTGGAAAATAAAGTCTGAGCTTAACACAGGCTCAGGAAATCACAGCAGTCATTTTACAGAACTTTTTGTTTGATTAATTATGAAGCTTTTATGTGCTTTATGCAAAACAGTGACGTTAGCTGATGATTATTACATAGAACTAAACGTATAAGATCTGTGTTCACCTCTAAAGGAATTTATTCCCCCCCCCCCCGCCCTCCCCCCCCAAAAAATACTAAAAAAAAACAGCATTCATTTCCACATGGCTTTGTCCAACAAACCATGGCGGTGTTGAGCCCCTCTTCCATTGGCAGTTTGAAGTCCACCTAGGTTGGGCTGGCCTTGGGTGGGCTAGGTCAAATTGTGTTTTCACTGCCTCCAGAAATGAGAAATGATGTCATGTTGCTAGGTAGCCAATATGTGTCTGCAGCTGACGTAGCTAGCTAGCCTTTTACTGAGGAGCTGTCGTCAAGGCAAAGGGTGGCTATTTTGAAGAATCTCAAATATAATATCTATTTTGATTTAGTTTATGTCTTTACTATTATACCACAATGTAGAAAATAGTAAAAAATATATATATTTTAATGTGATTATGTATGTGTGTATATGTATGTATGTATGTATGTATGTATGTATGTATGTGTATATATATATACACGTATGTATGTACAGTTGAATTTGGAAGTTTACATACACCTTTTCCAAATACATTTAAACTCAGTTTTTCACAATTACTGACATTTAATCCTAGTAAAAAATTCCCTGTCTTAGGTCAGTTAGGATCACCACTTTATTTTAAGAATGTGAAATGTCAGAATAATAGTATAATTATTTATTTCAGCTTTTATTTATTTTATCACATTCCCAGTAGATCAGAAGTTTACATACACTCAAATAGTATTTGGTAGCATTGCCTTTACATTGTTCAACTTGGGTCTGTCACACTCTGACCATTATTTGCGTTGTTTGTTTCTATGTTTTGTTTGGTCAGGGTGTGATATGAGTGGGCATTCTATGTTGCATGTCTAGTTAGTCTGTTTCTATGTGTTTTGGCCTGATATGGTTCTCAATCAGTAGCAGGTGTTTGTCATTGTCTCTGATTGGGAACCATATTTAGGTAGCCTGTTTTGTGTTGTGGTTGGTGGGTTATTGTCTATGTTATATGTTTGCACAGAGTTTCGATAGCGGTCACGGTCGTTTTGTTAGTTTGTTTTGTTTGTTTAATGAACTTTGTGTTTTTCGTCAATCATTAATGTATGCATTCACACCACGCTGCACTCTATACGACGATCGTGACAGGGTCAAATGTTTCGGGGAGCCTTCCACAAGCTTCCCACAATAAGTTAGGTAAATTTTGGCCCATTCCTCCTGACAGCTGGTGTAACTGAGTCAGGTTTGTAGGCCTCCTTGCTCGCACACGCTTTTTCAGTTCTTCCCACAAATGTTCTATAGGAGTGAGGTCAGGTGATGGCCACTCCAATACCTTGACTTTGTTGTCCTGAAGCCATTTTGCCACAACTTTGGAAGTATGCTTGGGGTCATTGTCCATTTGGAAGACCCTTTTGCGACCAAGCTTTAACTGATGTCTTGAGATGTTGCTTCAATATATCCACATAATTTTCCTACCTCATGATGCCATCTATTTTGTGAAGTGCACCAGTCCCTCCTGCAGCAAAGCACCCCCACAACATGATGCTGCCACCCCCGTGCTTCACGGTTGGGATGGTGTTCTTCGGCTTGCAAGCCTCCCCTTTTTTCCTCCAAACATAACAATGGTCATTATGGCCAAACAGTTCTATTTTTGTTTCATCAGACCAGAGGACATTTCTCAAAGTATGATCTTTGTCCCCATGTGCAGTTGCAAACCTTAGTCTGGCTTTTTTATGGCGGTTTTGGAGCAGTGGCTTCTTCCTTGCTGAGTGGCCTTTCAGGTTGTGTTGGTATAGGACTCGTTTTACTGTGGATATAGATTGTTTTGTACCTGTTTCCTCCAACGTCTTCACAAGGTCCTTTGCTGATGTTCTGGGATTGATTTGCACTCTTCGCACCAGAGCACGTTCATCTCTAGGATACGGAACGCGTCTCCTTCCTGAACCTTATGACGGCTGGGTGGTCCCATGGTGTTTATACTTGCGTAATATTGTTTGTACAGATGAACGTGGTACCTTCAGGCATTTGGAAATTGCTTCCAAGGATTAACCAGACTTGTGGAGGTCTACAAAAAAAAATAGGCTGATTTTCTTTGGTTTTCCCATGATGTCAAGCAAAGAGGCACTGAGTTTGAAGGTAGGGCTTGAAATACATCCACAGGTACACCTCCAATTGACTCAAATGATGTCAAATGATGTCAATTAGCCTATCAGAAGCTTCAGAATTTTCCAAGCTGTTTAAAAGGCACAGTCAACTTAGTGTATGTAAACTTCTGACCAACTGGAATTGTGATACAGTGAATTATACGTGAAATAATCTGTCTGTAAACAATTGTTGGAATAATTACTTGTGTTATGCACAAAGTAGATGTCCTAACCACTTTTTCAGAAAACTCACATCTCGTCCATTTTTAAGATTCAAAGATGTCTGCAATAAGAATGGGGTGTCAGCTATGACATGACACCTTGACTCTCTTTTGGGTTATTTTATTACAGTAAGTGAAGTGGTTCAACACCCGGTAACAGAAGGACGGTAACATTGACATCATGGGTCCTTGATCTGTACTGTAGAGGAATGCATCATTCTGAACATCGTTCTGTTCATGGGGATGTCGTCTCAATAGGTAGGAACATTTTAATGTTCTCCAAAAGCATGTTTTGGGAATTGTTCTGCACACGGGTTATTATTCTAATGCCCCAAAAACAAGACCACATGTGGTTGATCCAGACCAAATCTGTACCAATCATTATGTCTATATTTTACACGTATGAACATCACAGTTCGGCAGAGCAGGGTTCGGTCCCGGCAGAGCAGAGCAGGGTTCGGTCCCGGCAGAGCAGAGCAGGGTTCGGTCCCCGGCAGAGCAGAGCAGGGTTCGGTCCCCGGCAGAGCAGAGCAGGGTTCGGTCCCCGGGCAGAGCAGAGCAGGGTTCGGTATCCGGCAGAGCAGAGCAGGGTTCGGTATCCGGCAGAGCAGAGCAGGGTTCGGTATCCGGCAGAGCAGAGCAGGGTTCGGTATCCGGCAGAGCAGAGCAGGGTTCGGTATCCGGCAGAGCAGAGCAGGGTTCGGTATCCGGCAGAGCAGAGCAGGGTTCGGTATCCGGCAGAGCAGAGCAGGGTTCGGTATCCGGCAGAGCAGAGCAGGGTTCGGTATCCGGCAGAGCAGAGCAGGGTTCGGTATCCGGCAGAGCAGAGCAGGGTTCGGCAGAGCAGGGTTCGGTATCCGGGGCAGAGCAGAGCAGGGTTCGGCAGAGCAGGGTTCGGTATCCGGCAGAGCAGAGCAGGGTTCGGTATCCGGCAGAGCAGAGCAGGGTTCGGTATCCGGCAGAGCAGAGCAGGGTTCGGTCCCGGTAGAGCAGAGCAGGGTTCGGCAAAGCAGGGTTCGGTATCCGGCAGAGCAGAGCAGGGTTCGGTCCCGGCAGAGCAGAGCAGAGCAGGGTTCGGTCCCGGCAGAGCAGAGCAGGGTTCGGTATCCGGCAGAGCAGGGTTCGGTATCCGGCAGAGCAGAGCAGAGCAGGGTTCGGTATCCGGCAGAGCAGAGCAGAGCAGGGTTCGGTATCCGGCAGAGCAGAGCAGGGTTCGGTATCCGGCAGAGCAGGGTTCGGTATCCGGTAGAGCAGAGCAAGGTTCGGTCCCGGCAGAGCAGAGCAGGGTTCGGTCCCGGCAGAGCAGGGTTCGGTATCCGGCAGAGCAGAGCAGAGCAGGGTTCGGTATCCGGCAGAGCAGAGCAGGGTTCGGTATCCGGCAGAGCAGGGTTCGGTATCCGGTAGAGCAGAGCAAGGTTCGGTCCCGGCAGAGCAGAGCAGGGTTCGGTCCCGGCAGAGCAGAGCAGGGTTAGGTCCCGGCAGAGCAGGGTTGGGCAATTTTTTTATTGTAGTATTTGTTTAACCTTTTATTAACAAGGCAAGTCAGCAGAGTAGAGTTCAGCACAGGAAAAATAATAATAGTCATTGAGTAGTAACAATTAACAGGACACTACAGTAAGAAATGAATGAGGACAATAATGAAATAGTGACAAAGACACAGGAAGCAATGATAATGCTGTGTTTGGTCATTCCAGTGGCTGGCCCTACGGTGTGGCAGGTGCTATATATTCTGCAACTAATATGGCACAAAGATACTGGATTTTCTGGTTTTGTTTTCAAAATGTTTTTGTTTTCAATTTTGTAAAATAAATTGCTGATAAGTCTGTATTGTTCTCTCAGTGTAGGAGAAAATACTGCCTCTCTCTTCCTGTCTCTCTCGCTCTCCCTCTTCTCTTGCTCTCTCTCACTTCTCGCTCTCGCTGTTCTCTCGCGCTCTCTCTCTCTCACTTCTCTCTCCCTCTTTCTCTCTGTTCTCTCCTTCGCTCGCTCTCTCACTTCTCTTTCTCTCTGTTCTCTCCTCTCTCTCTCTCCCCGTCTCTCTGTTTTGTACTTCTCTCTCTCTCGTTTGTCTGTGTATCTGTATTAATCTGTTCTGCATTAGAGATTCTGTGGATCTGGGTTAAACCTCAGCAGTGGAGGAGAGATATTTCCAAGATGAGGGGGGGGGGCTTATTTTAGGGAATGTCAGCATGTTTTCCTCGCTTCATGCACAAGTCTGTCTGTCTGGTATGTCTGGACAGAATACTGTAGAATAAAATAGATTTATTGTCCTCTGAGCAGGAAATTGTTTTTCATAAGCTTGTACATTTTACACAAACCTCAAACCAACATCAAACCTACGGCTCATCACTCAGACATAGGGATGGGCATTTTACCTTTTTTGGACTGTTAGAGCAATTGTGCAAGTTCTCCCACTTAAAAAGATGAGAGAGGCCTGTAATTTGCATCATAGGTACACTTCAACTATGACAGACAAAATGAGAAAAAAAAATCCTGAAAATCACATTGTAGGATTTTAAATGCATTTATTTGCAAATTATAGTGGAAAATAAGTATTTGGTCAATAACAAAAGTTTCTCAATACTTTGTTATATACCCTTCGTTGGCAATGACAGGGGTCAAACATTTTCTGTAAGTCTTCACAAGGTTTTCACACACTGTTGCTGGTATTTTGGCCCATTCCTCCATGCAGATCTCCTCTAGAGCATTGATGTTTTGGGGCTGTTGCTGGGCAACACAGACTTTCAACTCCCTCCAAAGATTTTCTATGGGGTTGAGATCTGGAGACTGGCTAGGCCACTCCAGGACCTTGAAATGCTTCTTACGAAGCCACTCCTTCGTTGCCCGGGCGGTGTGTTTGGGATCATTGTCATGCTGAAAGACCCAGCCACGTTTCATCTTCAATGCCCTTGCTGATGGAAGGAGGTTTTCACTCAAAATCTCACGATACATGGCCCCATTCATTCTTTCCTTTACACGGATCAGTCGTCCTGGTCCCTTTGCAGAAAACAGCCCCAAAGCATGATGTTTCCACCCCCATGCTTCACAGTAGGTATGGTGTTCTTTGGATGCAACTCAGCATTCTTTGTCCTCCAAACACGACGAGTTGAGTTTTTACCAAAAAGTTATATTTTGGTTTCATCTGACCATATGACATTCTCCCAATCGTCTTCTGGATCACCCAAATGCTCTCTAGCAAACTTCAGACGGGCCTGGACATGTACTGGCTTAAGCAGGGGGACATGTACTGGCTTAAGCAGGGGGACACGTCTGGCACTGCAGGATTTGAGTCCCTGGCGGCGTAGTGTGTTACTGATGGTAGGCTTTGTTACTTTGGTCCTAGCTCTCTGCAGGTCATTCACTAGGTCCCCCCGTGTGGTTCTGGGATTTTTGCTCACCGTTCTTGTGATCATTTTGACCCCACGGGGTGAGATCTTGCGTGGAGCCCCAGATCGAGGGAGATTATCAGTGGTCTTGTATGTCTTTCATTTCCTAATAATTGCTCCCACAGTTGATTTCTTCAAACCAAGCTGCTTACCTATTGCAAATTCAGTCTTCCCAGCCTGGTGCAGGTCTACAATTTTGTTTCTGGTGTCCTTTGACAGCTCTTTGATCTTGGCCATAGTGGAGTTTGGAGTGTGACTGTTTGAGGTTGTGGACAGGTGTCTTTTATACTGATAACAAGTTCAAACCGGTGCCATTAATACAGGTAACGAGTGGAGGACAGAGGAGCCTCTTAAAGAAGAAGTTACAGGTCTGAGAGCCAGAAATCTTGCTTGTTTGTAGGTGACCAAATACTTATTTTCCACCAAAATTTGCAAATAAATTCATGAAAAATCCTACAATGTGATTTTCTGGATTTTTTTTCAAATTTTGTCTGTCATCGTTGATGTTTACCTATGATGACAATTACAGGCCTCATCTTTTTAAGTGGGAGAACTTGCACAATTGGTTGCTGACTAAATACTTTTTTTGCCCCACTGTGTGTTTCTAACACAAGGCCCGCACCATCTAACACAAGGCCCGCACCATCTAACACAAGGCCCGCACCATCTAACACAAGGCCCGCACCATCTAACACAAGGCCCGCACCATCTAACACAAGGCCCGCACCATCTAACACAAGGCCCGCACCATCTAACACAAGGCCCGCACCATCTAACACAAGGCCCGCACCATCTAACACAAGGCCCGCACCATCTAACACAAGGCCCGCACCATCTAACACAAGGCCCGCACCATCTAACACAAGGCCCGCACCATCTAACACAAGGCCCGCACCATCTAACACAAGGCCCGCACCATCTAACACAAAACTTGTTTAGTTTTTTTAGCTTGATAAATAAATAGCTACGCTAGCCATGGGGTGTCAAACTCAAACGGTGCGGTTTTGAAAAGAAATCCAAAACGAAATCGTGGGCCAGACAGCCTATTTGTTTTTACAATTCTTTTTACAACTGCTACCCAAACTGGCCATTGTTTTTATTAGAAAAAAAATTGCCCTTTTTATAATGTCCACTTATGTATATACTGTAGGATAGCATTTAACATAGTAAAACAACAGATAAATCATATTTGCTGCTATGCTTGCAGATGTGTATAATAATGCAAAAGTATTTAACTCCAAATAACAACAATATAGCTATAGGTTGTTTTGTAACCATTTCAATATTTTTAAAACGTGTTTTTCCTTTTTTGCACTGCATGGTTTAGTTTTTTTGAGGATTTATTATCGGGCTTTAAAAACCAAAGCCAGACTGCAACATTTTAGTAGCCTAGCTAGGATTGTGGCACGTGTCTGTACACTTTCCTTCCGCTCCGCGCTGTAAACGGGACACACGAACGTTTGCGTCAGTTGAATTCACCTACGCAAGCGCATCAGGCTGTAATTTCATAAAGTATCTCACTTGTGTGTCCCTTTTTTTTTTTTTTGCCCGCGGGCTTTGTGTTTGGCCACGTTATGACTGCCCTTTGCTAGTGAGATTGTATTGACATTCCCAGCCTTAGTTTACAGTCATTTAAACCAAAACATTGCATCCGATTGGCTGGAGGCAGAAAACAGTGTACCAGACCTGGGGCCTGTTGCACAAAACTAGGATAAGGGATTAAGCCAGGATATCTTGGTGATCCTGGCTCAATTGATCCGTAATCCGGTTGCACTAAAGATGGATAGGGGGCAGGAGGATATGTTATGGTATAAATTACCATGGAGATTTATTCTGTGGAGCTAGCCTGCTCCAGACCAGGCTAAATTCCAGGATCTATTTAATCTCATCCCTAATGTCAGTCAGCAGTCACCACAAATGGAAACCAATAGTTATTTCACTGCTCACTATACATTGTTATCACATATAACTAGACCCACTGTTATTATTTAAACGTTTGTGATCATTAATTTCAATGATTTTGGATAAAAAATGATTTTTAGATGTTGCTATCATTAGATAATTTACAGTTTCCCATAGACTATAAGGCTATATATAAAATGATAGAATATTAGGGCCACAGAGGGGAAAAAAACACAAGTCATAATATTGTAACCAGTTGTTTTAAAGGAGTTGTTAAAATGACAGATGTGGGGCATTTCGTGAAATTGTACTTCAGTATGGTTTCATAAACAAAGACATGCTGATGTGCCAGAATATTAAGTATCACATTGTCATAAGTATCAAAACTGTAAAAACAATATGTAGCTTTTCTGCAGAAAGAACCAGCCTCATAAATTTATGACTTTATCCTTTTTCTTCAGTGTGGCCCTAGTACTCTGTCATATAAACAAATACACATTCCATATGAATATAAAAACACAATGTGTAACATTATGTTCCTTTATTGAATAAGGACAAAACAAAGCAGGTAAACCATTAGCTCCTTTCGAAACTGAAGTCACAGTGACTCTACAAGATGGAAAGCACAGAATCCAAGCATATTATACAAAATGATACATACACATTCAAAGGTCTGTATATAACACACCCTGCATGTCTGCACACTAAAATAATTGCAGGACAAATCCATACACATCAACTGAACAGACAAATGAATGGATGCAGTAGCCTCCCTGCAGCCTTGTATTACACACAGTATACCGCACAAACATCATAAGAGGCCAAATTCGTCAAAAAACGAACCCAAAAAAACCCAAATTCCTCTGCCACCGCAGGACATATTTAACCAAAATTGAAAGCACACATACTAACTAAAATAATTCAACACATATTGGTCCCTCAGCAGCCGACCACTGTCGTCATCAGGGAAGATTGCCGGATTGTCCCAGTCCATGGCTGGTGGCACTCTGGGGGCCCTCTCCTTCCTCAGGCAGGCCACATTGTGGAGGACAGCACAAGCCACAGTAATATCACATGCCCTAACAGGGCTGACCCTTAATTTGTGAAGGCAGTGAAAGCGTGCCTTCAGGAGGCCAAAGGTCATTTCAACTCTGGCCCTGGTCCTGGCATGGGCATGGTTGTAGGCCTGCTGTGCTTCCTGGGGGTCTGTGAAAGGTGTCAGGAGAAAAGGCTGGCAGCCATACCCCCTGTCTCCCAGCAACACACCAGAGAATTCACCTGTCAACACAAAATCTCATCATTACTACCTCATAAACACAGTGATATTCTTGACACAGCCATGATGGTTATAAATAGGGGTTGTGTGGCTTACCTTGTGATGGCCTCTGAAATCTATCAGTGCCTCGAAAGATTCTGGAGTCATGGACTGAGCCAGGCCATTTTGCCACAACATTGCTGATCACACAGTCAGCATTGCAGACCATCTGAAATCATAAGATGAGGAATATTACACCAATCAATGCACATCACTGGCAATGCAGAGTGTTCGTCAATGGACAATATCAAAAAGTTATGTTCACCTGAACATTAATGCTGTGAAAGGATTTCCTATTCACAAAATCGGCCTCATGGGCACCTGAGCGGGCTTTTATCCTTATGTGTGTGCAGTCCACTGCACCAATGACATTGGGGAAACCTGTCACACAAAGTAATGAGTATCCTACTATGTGTTAACAGTTGTCCTGTAATTTGTAGATCCTCTTACCTGCAATCCTATAGAACTCCTCTTTGATGTCACAGAGTCTTCTGTGGCCAGGGAAGGAGATGAAGACATCTGCTAATGCTTTGATAGCCAGACACACACTCCTTATTGTGCGGCAAATTGTGGCCTTGTTCAGCTGTTCTGCATCCCCCACTGAGTACAGGAAGGCTCCACTAGCAAAAAAGCGCAAGGCCACACAAACCATTTGCTCCACACTCAGTGCATGGCTCCGTGCAGTGCGGTGCTTAATCCTGGGACCCAGTAGTCTGCATAGATACCTGATGCCATCTGCAGAAAACCTGTATCTTTCATATAGATGGTCATCAGGGAAGGCCAGTGGGTCCAACCGGTCCCTGAAGACCCTTTCTCGCCTGAAGGCTCTCCTCAGCACAAGTGCTTCTTCATCCACCACATCTCGCACGAATGGGCATGCCATTGTCAGAGCAGAAAGGAACACACAATTTTGGGCCTTCATATAGGCTAGTGGCCACACCTGGTGCTGGGGGGGTGGGCAAAAGAGGGCGATGCCTTATAACGATGACTTGGTTGTACTGATTGCTGGGAAAATAAAAAAAACCTTAGAAAGATGCCACCGTCCTGTGTGCTCACAATAAGAGCTCATATGTCATGGCTCACTTGACTTTACAAGAATATACCAAATTTTTATTTTGAGCTGTGTCATCTTCTTGGAGCTGGGGGAGGAAAGAAAAATAATGATTAATACATTTGTGTTACAGTTAGCATACAGTGTACATTGAAGGCATATCTCACCTCCCTCTCAAGGTTTTTTATTTCAAGGTCCAGTTTCCTAATTGTCCTCTTTTTTATTTCGAACTCCAGTGCAAGATTTTCCATCTTTTTCTTCTTGTACTGAATGTCTATGTCTGCCAGTTCTATTTGGCGCCGGAGGTGGTTGCCATACAACTTTCTGATAGCTTGTGAGCTCTGTGAACACAATACAATTAGCGCAGCTGGAATTTGGCAGGATGTGGTGTCCTTTTATTAATACGCACTATGTTGCCAGGCTGGTTTTCCCACTGTATAGCATCTGGGTCCTGTAAAAGAAATTAGATTTTTTGATTTTGATGGCTCCTCACCATTGTAGAGTAAATAGTACTTTCACAGTCTTAACATGATACCTCATGCCTTCTGGAATCCAGAGAGATGGTCTCCTCCTCATCATCGTCTCCATCATGTGCTGTTGCTGCTGCACTGGGGCCTTCACCCTATCACATTTAATCGGATTCATATTGAAGCTAGTAGACAAGACATGCCAGGCCTACAGTATGCCTTTGATGGAGTACTCACTGGATCTGGTCTGGTGCTTATGCTGGTGGCTCTAACAGGAACACAGTGCTGCCAGACACTGCAAGGCAATAGGTAAACCAAAGTCAGACAGTCCAAATTGATTCAATATGAATGTGGTTGTATCCCATGTAGAGATGGAAGGACATACCTTGAATGAAGCGGGTGGCATCTTGGGAGGAACCTATGCTCGTCTCTTTCCCCCCAGGGATCCCCTCTAAGACGGGCCTGCCTTTATTTAGCTCCAAGGCCATGTCCTCTGCTGGGGTAAGGTCAGCCTTTGGTGACCCACCACCCGTGCCTTGTCTGTGGGTATTCTTTTTCACTGCTAAAACAGTACAGACAATGTGTGAGCAGGCACCTTCTGGGTACAATATATGCTTGTGCTTTGTTAAATATTAGTCAGGGACCATACCATTCTGCAGAATGTTCTTGTATTTGATTTTGACCTGCTGCCATGTCCGTTTTGGCCCGTTCATGTTTAATCTACACACACACACACACACACACACACACACACACACACACACTTAATGGAGTCACACTGCAAAAAATTACTTGGTATTTTTGTCTTGTTTTCAGTAAAAATATCAATATCAATATCACACTTTATACAGTGTGATGGAGTTACTTTACACAATTTCACTCATATCTGCAGTGCATTTCAATAAAAAAAATTAACCGTTTCATAATTACAGTACAACTGCATTTTTGGAGATGTGAATTAAATATTTGAATTGTAATTGTGATGTTTCAGCGGAGCGGTGAGTGTGTAATTGTGCACTACTTACGCATTCAGGCGGTCTGCAATACTTTGCCACGCTTTTTCTCTTTGCTTTATCACTGTGGCGGTGTTGCCTTTCTTCTTAATTATATCTTTTACCTCCTCGTATGCCTCCATGAGGATTTGTGCTTCCGACGGGGAAAAGTACGCGGCTCTAGTTGCCATGGTAAATCAGTTAATCTGTGATCTGTGGCGGGGTCTATTTGAGTGAGCCGTGAGCGCGCACCTATCCAGGATTGGTTTCACCTGGCTTAATGAATCCGTGTCTGCTCATCCTGGCTTGGTCTTTGTGCAACCAATTAAGCCTGGACGCACATGTTTTGGCTTCATTGAGCTCAGCTGAGTCATTTATCCCGGATGTCTTAATTCTACTTTTGTGCAACAGGCCCCAGCTGTGATTTACAACCTGATAGCAATATTATTGTTGGACTACCAAGAAATGTATTGGTGAATTATTAAATAAAATAATGCATTGAACTGCATCTATTCTGCCAACAATTCCTTACTATGTCATGGAACATAGAACCCTTTTTTTTTCTCCAAACCTCTTGATAAAGTTGGTTTTGAAGCCTATTGATGTCTTTGACTGATTTTTGTTTCATATCTGCAAAAGTACTTTTAAACGCTGTCAGTTTCTCTTTAAATGATAGATGTTCGCTTTTGTTGCACATGGCATTGAGAAGGGACCATTGCACTTCTATTGCAAAAACAGACATTTCCCGTTTTCTTGTGGAGTCTGGAATGGAGTAGAATAGATTATAATGAACATCTGTGTCAGGTCTGAATAGAGTGGACTTGAATAGATGTATTTCCTAGGAGAAGGTAACTATTTCCTGCAGGGTTGTTAAACTTTACACAAACACCAAACCAATGTATAATCATTAGGGCG
Source organism: Oncorhynchus kisutch (assembly GCF_002021735.2). Lineage (NCBI taxonomy): Eukaryota > Metazoa > Chordata > Actinopteri > Salmoniformes > Salmonidae > Oncorhynchus > Oncorhynchus kisutch. The sequence continues at coordinate 5,315,834 of NC_034181.2, forward strand.
CAGCGGTCTAAGGCACTACTACAGACACCCTGGTTCGGTTCCAGGCTGTATCACAACCGACCGTGATTGGGAGTCCCATATTGGTGCACAATTGGCCCAGCGTCGTTAGGGTTTAGCTGGGTTAGGCCGTCATTGTAAATAAGAATTTGTTCTTTAAAACTAACTTGCCTAGTTAAATAAAGGTTACATTAAAAAAATAGGTTTCTTACACATGGAGAAATGACCATTAGTCCTCTATTGCAAAAACAGACATTTCCTGTTTCCTGTGAGGTCTATGTGAGAGAGCAGACAACAGAGTGCAACGTCAGTGTATTTACGTTCTCTTGATGATTGGCCAATGAAAGGTCTTCCTGTCAGGGACAGACCAATCCCAGCTCTTTTATCTTGACAGAGGCAATTACTCATGGTGACTGAGTTCACTAAATGACACCAAATCCCGGGGCAGAATCATGCAGGAAGGTTGGCTGCATGCCTGAAAGGTGAGGATAGTTTCACTCCCTCCCCCTGAAAGACCAACAACATGTCTGAACTCATGAGGGATTTCACTGGTTCTGAGATGGCTGTCCCGTGACTGGGGTCACACGGGTTCTGAGATGAGTGACTAAGGTTTCACTAGTTATCCCCCCCCCCCCCTTATCTTTAATGATTTAGAACAGACCTGTGTCGGTTGCGGATATTCAAAAACGTTCCCAAATTCCCATAATTCCCTGTTTTTATCAGAAATCCTATTTGGGAGGATGACTTCTGTAATGATGAGGGAATCGACTGTGAGGGAATCCTTTGGGCTCCCGAGTGAGGCAGTAGTCTAAGGCACTGCAAATCAAATTTTATTGGGTCACATAACACATGGGTTAGCAGATGTTAATGGGAGTGTAGCAAAATGCTTGTGCTTCTAGTTCCAACCGTGCAGTAATATCTAACAAGTGATCTAACAATTTCACAACAACTACCTTATACACACAAGTGTAAAGTAATGATTAAGAATATGTACATATAAATATATGGATGAGCGATGGCCGAACGGCATAGGCAAGATGCAGTAGATGGTGTAGAGTACAGTATATACATGAGTATACATGCTCATGCGAGAGTAGGGTTAGGATGAGAGCGAGAGTAGGGTTAGGATGAGAGCGAGAGTAGGGTTAGGATGAGAGCGAGAGTAGGGTTAGGATGAGAGCGAGAGTAGGGTTAGGATGAGAGCGAGAGTAGGGTTAGGATGAGAGCAAGAGTAGGGTTAGGATGAGAGCGAGAGTAGGGTTGGAGAGAGAGAGAGAGAGAGAGAGAGAGTAGGGTTAGGAAGAGAGAGAGTAGGGTTAGGAAGAGAGAGAGTAGGGTTAGGGAGAGAGAGAGTAGGGTTAGGGAGAGAGAGAGTAGGGTTAGGGAGAGAGAGAGTAGGGTTAGGGAGAGAGAGAGTAGGGTTAGGGAGAGAGAGAGTAGGGTTAGGAAGAGAGAATAGGGGGAGAGAGTAGGGTTAGGGGGAGAAAGAGTATGTTTAGGGAGAGAGAGAGTAGGGTTAGAGAGAGTGGGTTAGGGGGAGAGAGAGTAGGGTTATGGGGAGAGAGTAGGGTTATGGGGAGAGAGAGAGAGAGTAGGGTTAGGAAGAGAGAATAGGGGGAGAGAGAGTAGGGTTAGGGGGAGAGAGAGTAGGGTTAGGGAGAGAGAGAGAGAGTAGGGTTAGAGAGAGAGTAGGGTTAGAGAGAGAGTGGGTTAGGGAGAGAGAGAGTAGGGTTATGGGGAGAGAGTAGGGTTAGGGAGCGAGTAGGGTGAGGGGGAGAGAGAGAGTAGGGTGAGGGGGAGAGAGAGAGTAGGGTTAGGGGGAGAGAGAGCGAGTAGGGTGAGGGGAGGGAGAGTTGGGTTAGGGAGCGAGGGAGAGGGTGGTTAGGGAGAGGGAGTTTCTGATTCTGTGCTAATTATTTGTGCACGCTTCAGTCAAGTAGAAACTAAGTGGGATGCACCTGTCTGGTCAGCTGGGTCACACATTGTTTAGGCATACAACTTGGCAACGAAAGGGGTGAAGTAGTGTAATGGTGAGAACCAAAACCTGTGCCTCCTTTCTAAAAGGGAGGTTCAGTAAGGTCTTGTTTAGCCTGCCATATTTGTTGAATATAACTTAATATTCACAATATTGTTTGTTTAGGTTAATGAAGTAGCATTCTTTTTGAATGTAAATTAAGAGTATCCTAAATTGACAAGAAGACAAACAAATGAATTCCCCTTCCCTTGTTCTGTTGGCTTCTGCCAGTGCCCCGGGAACTCTGTCAGTGCCCCGGGAACTCTGTCAGTGCCCCGGGAACTCTGTCAGTGCCCTGGAACACTGTCAGTGCCCTGGACTGTATTCATTGTTTGAAAAGCCATGCTGCGTTGTAATGCTTTAAATCCCCTCCATGGCTATAGACCAGGCCTGTGCGGTAATACATGAGTATTTTTAGCTTTTACTTCCCCCTTTCAGACCCATTATCATAGCCAATAATAATGCCCACAGACTCGGGCCTAGTCAATTCTCAGGCCGATGGGAACCGGTTGTTCATGCCAGGAATCTGGAGACTATTTTTGGGTTGAGCCCTCGGTGTCATCGAGCCTGTTGTAGATCTATAATGATCTGTTATGAGAGGTTTTAATGGAAGTCTCTTTATGTGTTAGGCTATGTAATGTAATGTTATGTCTGTGTAATGGTAAAGTAATGTTGTTGTGATGTTGACTTTAGAACCCAGCCTCTTCCTCTGAAGGGAGAGTTCACCCAAATTACAAAATGACATGGTGGATTCTTTACCCTGTCAGCAGGACAAGTTGTGACGCTACTGTTTCCACATGCTAATGGTTTTGTTTCACTGGACTGTTTCCACATGCTAATGGTTTTGTTTCCCTGGACTGTTTCCACATGCTAATGGTTTTGTTTCACTGGACTGTTTCCACATGCTAATGGTTTTGTTTCACTGGACTGTTTCCACATGCTAATGGTTTTGTTTCCCTGTCACTGTTTCCCTGGACTGTTTCCACATGCTAATGGTTTTGTTTCCCTGGACTGTTTCCACATGCTAATGGTTTTGTTTCCCTGGACTGTTTCCACAGCTAATGGTTTTGTTTCCCTGGTACTGTTTCCTCATGCTAATGGTTTTGTTTCCCTGGCACTGTTTCCCTGGACTGTTTCCACATGCTAATGGTTTTGTTTCCCTGGTACTGTTTCCACATGCTAATGGTTTTGTTTCCCTGTCACTGTTTCCACATGCTAATGGTTTTGTTTCCCTGGCACTGTTTCCACATGCTAATGGTTTTGTTTCCCTGGACTGTTTCCACATGCTAATGGTTTTGTTTCCCTGGCACTGTTTCCACATGCTAATGGTTTTGTTTCCCTAGCACTGTTTTCCTGGACTGTTTCCACATGCTAATGGTTTTGTTTCCCTGGTACTGTTTCCTCATGCTAATGGTTTTGTTTCCCTGGTACTGTTTCATCATGCTAATGGTTTTGTTTCCCTGGCACTGTTTCCCTGGACTGTTTCCTCATGCTAATGGTTTTGTTTCCCTGGTACTGTTTCCCTGGACTGTTTCCACATGCTAATGGTTTTGTTTCCCTGGTATTGTTTCCACATGCTAATGGTTTTGTTTCCCTGGTACTGTTTCCACATGCTAATGGTTTTGTTTCCCTGGTACTGTTTCCCTGGACTGTTTCCACATGCTAATGGTTTTGTTTCCCTGGCATTGTTTCCACATGCTAATGGTTTTGTTTCCCTGGTACTGTTTCCACATGCTAATGGTTTTGTTTCCCTGGACTGTTTCCAGAGGCTAATGGTTTTGTTTCCTTGCCACTATTTCCACATGCTAATGTTTTAGCATTTGTAGCACACATCATTTAAGTTATGAGACCAATATTCGTTTTTTTTTCACATGTCCAAATTAATGGAAAATATCTCAAATTCATTGTGAAGCTCAACACAGTTGCTTATAGGCGTTTTGAACATATGCTATTTGATGTTAGCATGTTGGCACAGTGTTAGGGAAACTAAACCATTAGCATGTTGGCACAGTGTTAGGGAAACTAAACCATTAGCATGTTGGCACAGTGTTAGGGAAACTAAACCATTAGCATGTTGGCACAGTGTTAGGGAAACTAAACCATTAGCATGTTGGCACAGTGTTAGGGAAACTAAACCATTAGCATGTTGGCACAGTGTTAGGGAAACTAAACCATTAGCATGTTGGCACAGTGTTAGGGAAACTAAACCATTAGCATGTTGGCACAGTGTTAGGGAAACTAAACCATTAGCATGTTGGCACAGTGTTAGGGAAACTAAACCATTAGCATGTTGGCACAGTGTTAGGGAAACTAAACCAAAGCATGTATTTCTGTCACACCTTGTCCAAAGACAACGTACAGGGTGAGGAAACCATTGTCATGTTGTAATATGGGTTAACTATGCCTTCTTAATGAAGTCGATAAAAATGGCAACTCAGACTATTTTCCCCACGCGATGCACATATGTGAACTTGCTGTCAATTGAGACTTAACCCTCTATTCTGTCGTTTCCTCTCCTCTCTCTCCTGGACCACTGACCCTCTCCTCTCTCTCCTGGACCACTGACCCTCTCCTCTCTCTCCTGGACCACTGACCCTCTCCTCTCTCTCCTGGAGTACTGACCCTCTCCTCTCTCTCCTGGAGTACTGACCCTCTCCTCTCTCTCCTGGAGTACTGACCCTCTCCTCTCTCTCCTGGAGTACTGACCCTCTCCTCTCTCTCCAGGACCACTGACCCTCTCCTCTCTCTCCACGACCACTGACCCTCTCCTCTCTCTCCTGGACCACTGACCCTCTCCTCTCTCTCCTGGAGTACTGACCCTCTCCTCTCTCTCCTGGACCACTGACCCTCTCTTCTCTCCTCTCTCTCCTGGACCACTGACCCTCTCCTCTTTCTCCTGAAGTACTGACCCTCTCCTCTCTCCTCTCTCTCCAGGAGCACTTACCAAGGTGAAGGAGTCCCAGAAGCACGTTGAGGAAGGCAAGATGGACGCTCCCCAGGCGGACGGCGTCAACGAGCGCTGTAACATCATCTCCTTCGCCACGCTGGCAGAGATCCAGCACTTCCATCAGGTCCGGGTGAGGGACTTCAAGGCCCAGATGCAGCAGTATCTAACCGAGCAGATTGGCTTCTTCCAGAAGATCACCGGAAAGCTGGAGGAGGCCCTACAGAAGTATGACAATGCTTAGTCTCCCCCCTCTACTCTAAGGGACACCCCTGATTGGTCTAAATCCGATTGACCACATTCTGATTGGTCGAGATCTCATATCCGACCCCCCCCCCTTCCCCGATTGGTCCAGAAATGACCCTTGACCTCCCTCAGTCGGCCAATCATTGAAGCCCCAGGTGGACATTACCTTCAACTGCCAAACAGCAATACAATCCACTGTGAGAAGACACAGACAACACTGACCAACCTGGATAGTCCCCTGAAGGCTGGATGTTGATTCCATGTATGGTGGCTACTGTTTTGAAGGGGCTTGAGTTGACGTCTGGCTTTGTTTAAATGGGTTTTAATGCAGTGTTGTTTTTCCTGGATCAAAATGGGGCTTGGGTGTTGGGTGTGGCAGGGGCGTGGCCATGAGCGTGACAAAATGTATCTGTTTTAAAGCTAATCTCCTGCAATTCTACACATTTTGCCATGGGGCTGAGAGAACATTTGCAGTTTTTTAAAGCTTATATCCTATAATTCTACACATTTTGCCATGTGGCTGAGAGAACATTTGCAGTTTTTTTAAAGCTTATATCCTATAATTCTACACATTTTGCCATGTGGCTGAGAGAACATTTGCAATTTTTTTAAAGCTTATATCCTGTAATTCTACACATTTTGCCATGTGGCTGAGAGAACATTTGCAGTTTTTTTAAAGCTTATATCCTGTAATTCTACACATTTTGCCATGGGGCTGAGAGAACATTTGCAGTTTTTTAAAGCTTATATCCTATAATTCTACACATTTTGCCATGTGGCTGAGAGAACATTTGCAGTTTTTTTAAAGCTTATATCCTGTAATTCTACACATTTTGCCATGTGGCTGAGAGAACATTTGCAATTTTTTTAAAGCTTATATCCTATAATTCTACACATGTAGAACACATACACACATAATTCTGCCATGTGGTTTATGCTGTCTGAGTGACTCAAACATTCTAATGAAATTAATGTGGGCCCCATGCCATGACAAATATTCCTGAATGCATCGTTTTTTTTATTTTAGATTCTCCCTGATTTTTGTTGTGGCGATTTGTTACTTTTTAAAGAGGCTGTTATTTAAGAAATATATATATATATATATATATATATATATATATATATATATATATATATATATATTAGTTTTTCTACATACTTTATATCATGTTTTAGTCGTTTTAAGTTTACACTGAAAAATGTTTTTCCGTATTTTTATTTTATTTTACTGTTTGGCCATAGACGGTCCGAAAACAACACTGAGGCAGCAGACAGCCCAATGCTTTTCTATGTAGAGAAAACACTGAGGCAGCAGACAGCCCAATGCTTTTCTATGTAGAGAAAACACTGAGGCAGCAGACAGCCCAATGCTTTTCTATGTAGAGAAAACACTGAGGCAGCAGACAGCCCAATGCTTTTCTATGTAGAGAAAACACTGAGGCAGCAGACAGCCCAATGCTTTTCTATGTAGAGAAAACACTGAGGCAGCAGACAGCCCAATGCTTTTCTATGTAGAGAAAACACTGAGGCAGCAGACAGCCCAATGCTTTTCTATGTAGAGAAAACACTGAGGCAGCAGACAGCCCAATGCTTTTCTATGTAGAGAAAACACTGAGGCAGCAGACAGCCCAATGCTTTTCTATGTAGAGAAAACACTGAGGCAGCAGACAGCCCAATGCTTTTCTATGTAGAGAAAACACTGAGGCAGCAGACAGCCCAATGCTTTTCTATGTAGAGAAAACACTGAGGCAGCAGACAGCCCAATGCTTTTCTATGTAGAGAAAACACTGAGGCAGCAGACAGCCCAATGCTTTTCTATGTAGAGAAAACACTGAGCCGGTTTAGGAGGTGAGCCAATCAGACGTGAGACTCCAGAAGCAGAAGGTCGTTAAAGCTTCTGTTTTTGATCGACGACGAGGCAAACCTCGGTTGGTTGTAAGTGTTGATTTTAACGAGGGCTATCCTCGTCGCGATTTGGTTTGGTAGGTGTCGTAGTCCAGCGAGTGGGTGGATATGCTTATTATCTTAATTATTGATTAATCGTGACTTAAGACAGAGAGGGACGATCAAAATACCCTCTCCTGTAAACGTGTTATTCCCTACTGCTGCTTGTACCTACACGGGGCGGTATCTTAACCTTGTAGATCACACGATGTCCACTAAACCTGTTTTAAACAACGTGACTGGTTATTAAGATGGAGTCCCATAAAGGGACAGTGATTTGTTCAGAGGGGGGGGGGCGTCTCTACCGTAAAGCAATGCTGTTTAGTGGCTTTAAACCGTTACAATGCTGCCTTCTGCTATAACACTTGAGCTCCTCATAGTGTGTGTGTGTGTCCCAAATGTCTTCATACTTACAAATATATAGTGCACTACTTTTGACCAGAGCCCCTATGCGTAGTGCGCTATATAGGGGAATAGTGTTCCATTTGGGAAGTCCCATCTCTAGCAGGAACATGTTTACACACACAGACTCCTAGCAGACCAGACAACCGGACTTGTGCCTTCTTTTGTTTTTGATTGTCTCTCTCTGATGATACATTATTTTAATTTTTTTAAATAAGTTCTATAAAGGTTAATGTAATATAAATATATTCTCATATTTAGTTTTTAAGATGCTTGTTTGTTGCAAATATTATGCGATGCTTTTGGACTTGGACTTGTGTTTTGTTGGAGTTGAGAGAAGTGCCCAGCCGATGGGGAGCAGAGTCCGTCTGGACTGCTTTGAGTACTGACCTCGATGATTCTCCCTTCAGAGACTGAAGTCTGATTCAGGGACGTCAATGTAGAGCACGTGACTGGATCATTCTGACTGGGACAAGGCTGATTTACACAGAGAGGAAGAAAGCGACACTGCGCTCGGTGGGATAACCTGTTCTGTTCTTACTGCAGGCTTGGATTCCATTCAGTGGATATCATGGGACCATGAACTCTGCCTGCTTAAAGGTTCAGAGCCTTGGAACTCAAAGGAACATGTCTCAGACTGAAATGGACTGGACTGTCGTCTCAGACTGAAATGGACTGGACTGTCGGCTCAGACTGAAATGGACTGGACTGTCGGCTCAGACTGAAATGGACTGGACTGTCGGCTCAGACTGAAATGGATTAACACAGACTGAAATGGACTGGACAGTCGGCTCAGACTGAAATGGACTGGACTGTCGGCTCAGACTGAAATGGACTGGACTGTCGGCTCAGACTGAAATGGACTGGACTGTCGGCTCAGACTGAAATGGACTGGACTGTCTCAGACTGAAATGGATTAACACAGACTGAAATGGACTGGACAGTCGGCTCAGACTGAAATGGACTGGACAGTCGGCTCAGACTGAAATGGACTGGACAGCTGGCTCGGACTGAAATGGATTAACACAGACTGAAATGGACTGGACTATCGGCTCAGACTGAAATGGACTGGACTGTCGGCTCGGACTGTAATGTCGGCTCGGACTGAAATGGATTAACACAGACTGAAATGGACTGGACTGTCGGCTCAGACTGAAATGGATTAACACAGACTGAAATGGACTGGACAGTCGGCTCAGACTGAAATGGACTGGACAGTCGGCTCAGACTGAAATGGACTGGACAGTCGGCTCAGACTGAAATGGACTGGACAGTCGGCTCAGACTGAAATGGACTGGACAGTCGGCTCAGACTGAAATGGACTGGACAGTCTGCTCAGACTAGAATGGACTGGACAGTCTGCTCAGACTAGAATGGACTGGACAGTCGGCTCAGACTGAAATGGACTGGACAGTCGGCTCAGACTGAAACTAAACTGGACATTTTAGCCCTCCCTGAAATCACAAAGTTATTTGGAAAAAAATGACTCAATATTATTCTTGCACAATGTAAAAAAAAATTACTTTGATTTTTTTTTAAGGTTGATGGATGTTAGTCTGTCAGTCAGACTGGTTGATGGGTAGACATCCTTCCTCTCCTGTTATTGTCTACTGATCCTAGTACAGATCTGGACACCTCAGCCAGTTTTCGTGTCGAGTCAGAGACTAAATAAACTACAGAAACTCCTCGACGTATCTCATTTGTCTGCTGTCACATTGTGATGTTTCTGCTCAGGGACTCCAAGGGGTCTTGTCTGGTCCGAAAGGGTTCATTTCTCCCTGATTCTTCACACGTAATCTAACTAGTCCGACGTAGGCTACACTGATCTGATGACAGACCTGCCGGCAGGCTCGGGATCAGGCTCGGGATCAGGCTCAGGATCAGGCTAGCCATCAGATGCACATGTCCAGTGTTTTAAAGGTGCCAGAGAAGATGACAAGGTACATCCTCAAAGCAGCCAGGTTCAACAGCTTTTCACTGAATGTGTTGCTATCATTTTTATTATTAAATAATTTCCCTTAAATGACGGAAGATTTGAGTGATACTTATTTAAGAGTATGTTGTTTGATTTAACATCATCCCTGAGAAATCCTATTAATCCCTGAGTCTGTACTGGGGAGAGAGAAAAAAGTTTTGTCATGGACAAATTTGCTGTGGGAAAAAATTAATCTCAGCCTTGTCTTGGAATGGAGAAAGATAGATAGATATTTGGAGAAAGGAAGGAAGTGTGTTTTGTTTGGGTTGGAGGAGAATCCATGCGTGAAGGATGTGGTGGTGGTGGGTGATGGCAGCAGGATCTGAGACAGTCCTTTCAGCTCTTCTGGATATTAACTGGGTTCGTGGTAGGGCTCTGTTAATGTGTTCAACACCCTCAGACAGACAAGACTTCCCCCTACCTTCTTGTTGACCTAGCTGGGTTAGTGGTAGGGCTCTGTTAATGTGTTCAACACCCTCAGATAGACAAGACTTCCCCCTACCTTCTCGTTGACCTAGCTGGGTTAGTGGTAGGGCTCTGTTAATGTGTTCAACACTGTCAGACAGACAAGACATCCCCCTGCCTTCTCGTTGACCTAGCTGGGTTAGTGGTAGGGCTCTGTTAATGTGTTCAACACCCTCAGAAAGACAAGACTTCCCCCTGCCTTCTTGTTGACCTCCTGTAAATGAAATACTTTACTGTCCTATGAAAATTGTTTCCAGATGCCTGTTCCACAAAAAAACACAAAGTAAACTGCTGTAATCAGAGCTTGGTCTGGCTCTGAGGGCTGTTTGCTATTGTCAAGACTGGACAGCAAAAGGACCATGTGTTCAGTTCTTGACGGAATGCTCCGGGTTGACTCAACATGTTGATGTAGTAAAATGTTTGCGTGTAATTTCCATTAAAACAGAATAAGGTCAAAGAAGGGTCTAAACTGATACTGTGGCCTTCCGTTTGGATTGTAACATGAACCCAGTGTCTGAAGGAATGGCTAAACTTTGTTGTTGTTGCAAAAGGTTTTGCTATTGTGTGCCTTAATGAATACAACCCTGGGTTCCTAGATCTGCCAATTCTGTGTCCAGGGTCCCTGGATTGAGGGTAGTGATAGCTCCCAGAATGTTCCTAGATCTGTCCAGGGTAACATCTGTGAGGCTAGCGGCCCATCAAAGAGCAGCAGAGGCTCAACAGACAGGCAGTAATTGAAAACAGACCAGAGCCTGTTTCCATGAGGAATCTGCTGAGTACTAGCTCCTCACATTCCAGCAGAATGAACTCTGCAGAAAGAGAAGTGGAAAAAAGCACTTGGAAGTCTTCTTTTTCATAAGACTGAGGCATGAACTGTGATGTTTTGGTCCTGACCTGGTATTCATTTGTGTTGTAAGATTTTATCGGTATCAGTATGATTATCTGTTGAGTCACACTGAACACGATTATATGTTGTCAGTTTCCTTGTTAGTGAGAAGAAGAAAAAAAGTTTAATCTTGAAGTGACAAAAGCATGGATTAGCTTTCTGTATCATTTTTTTGGGGGGACAAGTTTAAGATTTTTTGCAATGTTACGAAGATGGGGGGGGGGAGCTGCTCTTGAAATATTTTTGATATGTTCGTCAAAAGAAGAGATCAGGGTGCAGAGTAACGCCGAGGTCCTTCAGTTTTATTTGAGACGACTGTACAACCATCGAGATTCATTGTCAGATCCGACAGCAGATTTTTTTTTTTCTCCGGACATAGAACTAGCATCTTTGTTTTGTACGAGTTTAAAAGTAAAGACATTGCCACCATCCACTTCTGTCTGAAATACAGGCTTCCAGGGTAGGCATTTTTGGGGCTTCACCATGTTTCATCGAAATGTACAGGTGTGTTTTGTCTGCATAGCAGTGACAGTTGGCATTTTGTTTCCGAATGACATCACCAGGAGGTAGAATATATAGTGAAAACAATAGGGGTCCTAAAACAGAACCTTGAGGAACATCGAAACTTACCATTGATTTGTCACAGGACAAACCATCCAGAGACAAACTGATACCTTTCAGACACATAAGATCTAAACCAGGCCAGAACTATCTAAACCTGGCCAGAACTTAGACCAATTAGGGTTTCCAGTCTCTCCAAAAAATGTGATGAACGATGGTTTCGAAAGCGGCACTAAGGCCTAGGAGCATGAGGACAGACTCAGAGCCTTGGTCTGACGCCTTTAAAAGGTCATTTTACCACCTTGTCTCAGTAGTATGATCGGGGTCTAAAACCTGGAGCATTTCATAAACATGATTTATCTTCAAGAAGCAAATCTTTAAAAAAAAAAATATATATATATGATAATAGAGGCATGTGAGATTCGAATATAGGCCGAGTAGTTTGAAAAAACAAATTCATGTGTCAGGTTGGGCTTTTTCAGGTGAGGCTTTATTACATCACTTTTAGTGAGTTTGGTACACTTCCGGAGGATAGGGAGCCGTTTATTATGTTCAACACAGGAGGGCCAAGCACAGGAAGTAGCTCTTTCAGTAGTTTAGTTGGAATAGGGTCCAGTAGACAGGAAGGTTTAGAGGCCATGACAATAGGACATCTTGTAGACATGTTATTGAAATAACAATAGGACATGTTGACATAACAATAGGACATGTTATTGGCATAACAATAGGACATGTTGACATAACAATAGAACAATAGAACATGTTGACATAACAATAGGACATGTGGTTGACGTAACAATAGGACATGTTGTTGACGTAACAATAGGACATGTTGTTGACGTAACAATAGGACATGTTGTTGACGTAACAATAGGACATGTTGTTGACGTAACAATAGGACATGTTGACGTAACACTAGGACATGTTGTTGACGTAACAATAGGACATGTTGTTGACATAACAATAGGACATGCTGTTGACATAACAATAGGACATGCTGTTGACATAACAATAGGACATGTTGTTGACATAACAATAGGACATGTTGTTGACATAACAATAGGACATGTTGTTGACATGTTGACATAACAATAGGACATGTTGTTGACATAACAATAGGACATGTTGTTGACATAACAATAGGACATGTTGTTGACATAACAATAGGACATGTTGTTGACATAACAATAGGACATGTTGTTGACATAACAATAGGACATGTTGTTGACATAACAATAGGACATGTTGTTGACATAACAATAGGACATGTTGTTGACGTAACAATAGAACATGTTGACATGTTGACATAACAATGGGACATGTTGTTGACATAACAGTAGGACATGTTGACATAACAATAGGACATGTTGACATAACAATAGGACATGTTGACGTAACAATAGGACATGTTGTTGACGTAAAAATAGGACATGTTGTTGACATAACAATAGGACATGTTGTTGACGTAACAATAGAACATGTTGTTGACATGTTGACATAACAATAGGACATGTTGTTGACATAACAATAGGACATGTTGACGTAACAATAGGACATGTTGTTGACGTAAAAATAGGACATGTTGTTGACATAACAATAGGACATGTTGACGTAACAATAGAACATGTTGTTGACATGAAATAACAATAACATGCCTGTAGTTGTCTGTAGCTGTATGTTGTCTCCAACACTGTAGCTGTCTGTAGCTGTCTGTTGTCTCCAAAACTGTAGTTGTCTGTAGTTGTCTGTATCTGTCTGTTGTCTCCAACACTGTAGCTGTCTGTAGCTGTCTGTTGTCTCCTACACTGTAGCTGTCTGTAGCTGACTGTAGCTGTCTGTTGTCAGAGGACAGAGGACAACTGTAGCTGACTGTAGCTGACTGTAGCTGACTGTAGCTGACTGTAGCTGTCTGTAGCTGTCTGTAGCTGTCTGTATCTGTCTGTTGTCTCCAACACTGTTGCTGTCTGTAGCTGTCTGTTGTCTCCAAAACTGTAGTTGTCTGTAGTTGTCTGTATCTGTCTGTTGTCTCCAACACTGTAGCTGTCTGTAGCTGTCTGTAGCTGTCTGTTGTCTCCTACACTGTAGCTGTCTGTAGCTGACTGTAGCTGTCTGTTGTCAGAGGACAGAGGACAACTGTAGCTGTCTGTAGCTGTCTGTAGCTGTCTGTAGCTGTCTGTAGCTGTCTGTAGCTGACTGTTGGCTCCAACACTGCAGCTCCTCTACTCCATCTTTAACTCCATATGTCAGGCCAGGTATTCCCAAAGGCTGTCTGTAGCTGACTGTAGCTGACTGTAGCTGTCTGTAGCTGTCTGTAGCTGTCTGTAGCTGACTGTAGCTGACTGTAGCCGTCTGTAGCCGTCTGTAGCTGTCTGTAGCTGTCTGTTGTCAGAGGACAACTGTGGCTGTCTGTAGCTAACTGTGGCTGTCTGTAGCTGTCTGTGGCTGTCTGTAGCTGACTGTAGCTGTCTGTAACTGTCTGTAGCCATCTGTTGGCTCCAACACTGCAGCTCCTCTACTCCATCTTTAACTCCATAGGTTAGGCCAGGTATTCCCAAATGCTGTCGGGGGTTGTCAAATAAAATTGTGACACATACGTTTTTTTCTTGACATTTTCAAACAGTACATTTATATTTTCCAACGGGGCTATACATTTGTGTGAGTTTGTTTTTCCCTCTCCTCAGTAGCCTCGTCTCACTGCCAAAAATGTAATTAAACCATCTTTTGGTCATCGAAATAACAACACAATGTCAAATACAGGTAGCCTACTCGAATAATGAACATCCAATCACATTAACCGTTACTCATCCAATCACATTAACCGTTACTCATCCAATCACATTAACCGTTACTCATCCAATCACATTAACCGTTACTCATCCAATCACATTAACCGGTACTCATCCAATCACATTAACCGGTACTCATCCAATCACATTAACCGTTACTCATCCAATCACATTAACCGTTACTCATCCAATCACATTAACCGTTACTCATCCAATCACATTAACCGTTACTCATCCAATCACATTAACCGTTACTGAGTTATTCACATTTTTGATGAACAAATAAGGTTTTATATGTAAGATGGTTAAATAAAGAGCAAAATTATTGATAATTATTATTATTTGTGCCCTGGTCCTTGTCACTTCCCACAAGCCGGGTTGTGACAAAAACTCACACTCATTTTTATGTTTATTAAACATATCGTATAGTGTGTGTGTGTGGCCAGGCGTACAATGATGGCAAAAAAACAACATTTGAGAGTGCGCTGACCCTGGTGCTAGAGGGGGTACAGCTGACCCTGGTGCTAGAGGGGGTACAGCTGGAGGTTGAACGTTTGAAGGGATACGGGACTATAAAACGTCTGGGAACCACTGCGTTAGGTGTATCCTATACTTGTTCAGTAACACCTTCACTACACCACTTCCATTAAACGACTGAGAGGACTTCCTTTTAAATAAATGACCACTTCCTCCCTTTCAAAAAAAAAAGCAAAGAAGAGATATGAGAGTGAGAATGATGAAATATCTTGTTCTTGAGTCCCAAACGGCATGCTATTCCCTACATAGTGCACTATCTTTGACCTGAGCTTTATGGGCCCTGGTGGTAGTGCGCTAGATAGGGAATAGGGTGCCATTTGTGATGCAAGTCTCTGTTTTCTTCCTGATTCCACTTCCTGATTTATAGTATGAGTTTTGGGAAGCCTTTATCAACTGTTGGTAATGTTGGCAGGGAAAAGGCTGTCACAATATCACAATGGCGTTTGTCCATAAAATGTCTTGAGGGCATTCTCAGAGAGTAGAACCTTTCCTGTATGTTCTAGCAACACTGCTGCAGGTGATGAGGGTTCGATGCAGAGAGACATAGGCTTGTGCAATTCACACACACACACACACACACACACACACACACACACACACACACACACACACACACACACACACGCACACACCAAGACTACACATCAATCCAAGAGGTTATGTTTGTACACTCTTTACTCCATGTAAAACAGGGGTTTAGTCTACAATTCAGTAATAGCCATGGCCTGCTCCTTAAGCACCTTACCAGCTACTGTTCTCAACTTATTTCACCATTTCCTCCCCTGGCTCACAGCAGTACCGTTGAATCGCAGGGTGGGGCGGGAAGGATACTGATTCAGTCGTTATGGGAGTTTTGCTGCAGTCGAATGCACCCACCGTGCCAGCTCATTAGGAGTTCCTCTGTGTGCTCCGTGCTCTCTAGCCAGGTCCCAGAGCTGTTTGTGTTATCTAGTGGGACCAGGATAGGTGTTGGCGAGGCAGGACAAACAGATACGGGGCCAAGCTACTGATTAGACAACACCAAACAGATCTGGGGCCAAGCTATTGATTAGACAACACCAAACAGATCTGGGGCCAAGCTATTGATTAGACAACACCAAACAGATCTGGGGCCAAGCTATTGATTAGACAACACCAAACAGATCTGGGGCCAAGCTATTGATTAGACAACACCAAACAGATCTGGGGCCAAGCTATTGATTAGACAACACCAACAGTTCTGCGACCAGGCTATTGATTAGACAACACCAACAGTTCTGCGACCAGGCTATTGATTAGACAACACCAAACAGATCTGGGGCCAAGCTATTGATTAGACAACACCAACAGATCTGGGAACAGGCTATTGATTAGACAACACCAACAGTTCTGAGACCAGGCTATTGATTAGACAACACCAACAGTTCTGCGACCAGGTTATTGATTAGACAAGACCAACAGATCTGGGAACAGGCTATTGATTAGACAACACCAACAGTTCTGCGACCAGGTTATTGATTAGACAACACCAACAGTTCTGCGACCAGGTTATTGATTAGACAAGACCAACAGATCTGGGAACAGGCAATTGATTAGACAACACAAACAGATATGGGGCCAGGCTATTGATTAGACAACACAAACAGATCTGGGACCAGGTTATTGATTAGACAACACAAACAGATCTGGGACCAAGCTATTGATTAGACAACACCAAACAGATTTGGGACCAAGCTATTGATTAGACAACACAAACAAATCTCGGACCAAGCTATTGATTAGACAACACCAAACAGATCTGGGACCAGGTTATTGATTAGACAACACCAACAGATCTGGGACCAGTCTACGATCTCTCTGCTCCAGCTTTTAACACAGTGGTCAATTTACTGACTGTAGCAGTGAGGTAATCAGGAACACAAATTACTTTTCTTTTTTTAATAATACACTGCTCAAAAAAATAAAGGGAACACTTAAACAACACAATGTAACTCCAAGTCAATCACACTTCTGTGAAATCAAACTGTCCACTTAGGAAGCAACACTGATTGACAATACATTTCACATGCTGTTGTGCAAATGGAATAGACAACAGGTGGAAATTATAGGCAATTAGCAAGACACCCCCAATAAAGGAGTGGTTTTGCAGGTGGGGACCACAGACCACTTCTCAGTTCCTATGCTTCCTGGCTGATGTTTTGGTCACTTTTGAATGCTGGCGGTGCTTTCACTCTAGTGGTAGCATGAGACGGAGTCTACAACCCACACAAGTGGCTCAGGTAGTGCAGCTCATCCAGGATGGCACATCAATGCAAGCTGTGGCAAGAAGGTTTTCTGTGTCTGTCAGCGTAGTGTCCAGAGCATGGAGGCGCTACCAGGAGACAGGCCAGTACATCAGGAGACGTGGAGGAGGCCGTAGGAGGGCAACAACCCAGCAGCAGGACCGCTACCTCCGCCTTTGTGCAAGGAGGAGCACTGCCAGAGCCCTGCAAAATGACCTCCAGCAGGCCACAAATGTGCATGTGTCTGCTCAAACGGTCAGAAACAGACTCCATGAGGGTGGTATTTTATTTTTTATTTTTTTTTATTTTACCTTTATTTAACCAGGTAGGCAAGTTGAGAACAAGTTCTCATTTACAATTGCGACCTGGCCAAGATAAAGCAAAGCAGTTCGACAGATACAACGACACAGAGTTACACATGGAGTAAAAACAAACATACTGTCAATAATGCAGTATAAACAAGTCTATATACAATGTGAGCAAATGAGGTGAGAAGGGAGGTAAAGGCAAAAAAGGCCATGATGGCAAAGTAAATACAATATAGCAAGTAAAATACTGGAATGGTAGTTTTGCAATGGAAGAATGTGCAAAGTAGAAATAAAAATAATGGGTTGCAAAGGAGCAAAATAAATAAATAAATAAAAATTAAATACAGTTGGGAAAGAGGTAGTTGTTTGGGCTCAATTATAGGTGGGCTATGTACAGGTGCAGTAATCTGTGAGCTGCTCTGACAGTTGGTGCTTAAAGCTAGTGAGGGAGATAAGTGTTTCCAGTTTCAGAGATTTTTGTAGTTCGTTCCAGTCATTGGCAGCAGAGAACTGGAAGGAGAGGCGGCCAAAGAAAGAATTGGTTTTGGGGGTGACTAGAGAGATATACCTGCTGGAGCGTGTGCTACAGGTGGGAGATGCTATGGTGACCAGCGAGCTGAGATAAGGGGGGACTTTACCTAGCAGGGCCTTGTAGATGACATGGAGCCAGTGGGTTTGGCGACGAGTATGAAGCGAGGGCCAGCCAACGAGAGCGTACAGGTCGCAATGGTGGGTAGTATATGGGGCTTTGGTGATAAAACGGATTGCACTGTGATAGACTGCATCCAATTTGTTGAGTAGGGTATTGGAGGCTATTTTGTAAATGACATCGCCAAAGTCGTATGAGGGCCCGATGTCCACAGGTGGGGGTTGTGCTAACATCCCAACACTGTGCAGGATGTTTGGCATTTGCCAGAGAATACCAAGATTGGCAAATTCGCCACTGGCGCCCTGTGCTCTTCACAGATCAAAGCAAGTTCACACTGAGCACATGTGACAGATGTGACAGAGTCTGGAGACGCCGTGGAGAACGTTCTGCTGCCTGCAACATCCTCCAGCATGACCGGTTTGGCGGTGGGTCAGTCATGGTGTGGGGTGGCATTTCTTTGGGGGGCCGCACAGCCCTCCATGTGCTCGCCAGAGGTAGCCTGACTGCCATTAGGTACCGAGATGAGATGCTCAGACCCTTTGTGAGACCATATGCTGGTGCGGTTGGCCCTGGGTTCCTCCTAATGCAAGACAATGCATTAGGACCTCATGTGGCTGGAGTGTGTCAGCAGTTCCTGCAAGAGGAAGGCATTGATGCTATGGACTGGCCTGCCTGTTCCCCAGACCTGAATCCAATTGAGCACATCTGGAACATCATGTCTCGCTCCATCCACCAACGCCACGTTGCACCACAGACTGTCCAAGAGTTGGCGGATGCTTTAGTCCAGGTCTGGGAGGAGATCCCTCAGGAGACCATCCGCCACCTCATCAGAAGCATGCCCAGGCATTGTAGGGAGGTCATACAGGCACGTGGAGGCTACACACACTACTGAGCCTCATTTGGACTTGTTTTAAGGACATTACATCAAAGTTGGATCAGCCTGTAGGGTGGTTTTCCACTTTAATTTTGAGTGTGACTCCAAATCCAGACCTCCATGGATTGATAAATGTGATTTCCATTGATCATTTGTGTGTGATTTTGTTGTCAGCACATTCAACTATGTAAAGAAAAAAGTATTTAATAAGAATATTTTAGGACGTGTTATTTTAGTGTTCCCTTTATTTTTTTGAGCAGTGTATTTATATACAGTACATTTGTTATTATTATTATTTTATTTCACAACAAATACACTTGTGAACGAGATCTTACAGGTGCATACAAACAACAACCATAACCCTAGTGTCCTGACCCTAACCCATAACCCTAACCCCAACCCTAGTGTCCTGACCCTAATCCCTAACCCTAACCCTAGTGTCCTAACCCTAACCCCAACCCTAGTGTCCTGACCCTAACCCCTAACCCTAACCCTAGTGTCCTGACCCTGACCCTAACCCATAACCCTAACCCTAACCCTAGTGTCCTGACCCTAACCCTAACCTTAACCCTAACCCTACAAACAACAACCCTAACTCTAGTGTCCTGACCCTAACCCATAACCCTAACCCTAACCCCAACCCTAGTGTCCTGACCCTAACCCCTAACCCTAACCCTAGTGTCCTGACCCTAACCCCTAACCCTAACCCTAGTGTCCTAACCCCAACCCTAGTGCCCTAACCCCAACCCTAGTGCCCTAACCCCAACCCTTGTGTCCTAACCCCAACCCTAGTGCCCTAACCCTAGTGCCCTAACCCTAACCCCTAACCCCAACCCTAGTGTCCTAACCCTAGTGCCCTAACCCAAACCCCAACCCGTATCCTAACCCAAACCCCAACCCTAGTGTCCTAACCCTAACCCCTAACCCTAGTGTCCTAACTCTAACCCCAACCCTAGTGTCCTAGCTCTAACCCCAACCCTAGTGTCCTAACCCTAACCCCTAACCCCAACCCTAGTGTCCTAACCCTAGTGCCCTAACCCAAACCCCAACCCGTATCCTAACCCAAACCCCAACCCTAGTGTCCTAACCCTAACCCCTAACCCTAGTGTCCTAACCCTAACCCCTAACCCTAACCCCAACCCTAGTGTCCTAACCCTAACCCCAACCCTTGTGTCCTAACCCTAACCCTAGTGTCCTAACTCTAACCCCAACCCTAGTGCCCTAACCCAAACCCCAACCCAAGTGTCCTAATCCAAACCCCAACCCTAGTGTCCTAACCCAAACCCCAACCCTAGTGTCCTAACCCTAACCCTAGTGTCCTAACCCCAACCCTAGTGTCCTAACCCCAACCCTAGTGCCCTAACCCTAACCCCAACCCTAGTGCCCTAACCCTAGTGTCCTAACCCCAACCCTAGTGCCCTAACCCTAACCCTAGTGTCCTAACCCCAACCCTAGTGTCCTAACCCCAACCCTAGTGTCCTAACCCTAACCCTAACCCTAGTGTCCTAACCCTAACCCTAGTGTCCTAACCCCAACCCTAACCCTAGTGTCCTAACCCTAACCCTAGTGTCCTAACCCTAACCCTAGTATCCTAACCCTAACCCCAACCCTAGTGTCCTAACCCTAGTGTCCTAACCCTAACCCTAGTGTCCTAACCCTAGTGTCCTAACCCTAGTGTCCTAACCCTAACCCTAGTGTCCTAACCCTAACCCTAGTGTCCTAACCCTAACCCTAACCCTAGTGTCCTAACCCTAGTGTCCTAACTCTAACCCTAACCCAAGTGTCCTAACCCTAACCATAGTGTCCTAACCCTAGTGTCCTAACTCTAACCCTAACCCAAGTGTCCTAACCCTAACCCTAGTGTCCTAACCCTAACCCTAGTATCCTAACTCTAACCCTAACCCAAGTGTCCTAACCCTAACCCTAGTGTCCTAACCCTAGTGTCCTAACTCTAACCCTAACCCTAGTGTCCTAACCCTAACCCTAGTGTCCTAACCCTAACCCTAGTATCCTAACCCTAACCCCAACCCTAGTGTCCTAACCCTAGTGTCCTAACTCTAACCCTAACCCTAGTGTCCTAACTCTAACCCTAACCCTAGTGTCCTAACCCTAACCCTAGTGTCCTAACCCTAACCCTAGTATCCTAACTCTAATCCTAACCCTAGTGTCCTAACCCTAACCCTAGTGTCCTAGTCTAGTGTGGAGCTAACAGAAGAGCAGCTGAGGAGGAATTCAGGCCAAGGGCTTTCACAGAAGTTCTTATCTTAGGTCATCTTCACTCTGACCACAGAAGAGCAGAGGGAACGTTTCAGGCCCGGGGAACGTTCAGTATATTCCAGAATCCAGTTCTGAGGCCAAAATGAAACATACAGACACTGAACAACACTCTTAGGAAATGCCATGACAACTAAGAAAAACCTGTTTAAACAATTCCATCAGTCTTGCTTGAATCTTACGTGAGACCTGTATTTATGGTTGAAGTACTCTAAACTGCTTTCTACTGGCGTTCAGTAGAGAATCACCCCCCCTCCCTCCCTCTCTGTGGCTACAACTCTTATATAGTTGCATTGTGTCACATTTGTTTTCCTGCTGTGGCAAGGCATTTCCTGTAATTACACTGGGGGGACGGGACATTTTGACACACTTTCTACCTCCGGTCCTATGGAATGTGGTCAGCTGTGTCTTAACAATGTCCTGTCACAAGAAAATGTCACAAGCCCAAGTCTATTGTGCTATTCTCTCATCAATCTCGATCTTGACGAAGACGATGACATAGAGGCTATCTATAGCTGTTACCGAACAATAGGAAAAAATGTAGCTTCTTTTTTTGTATAAGATAGGGATTTGTGAAACTCACTCGTCAGCCTGAAAATGTCACCACCTGTGTTGCCGACTGGTTAGAACGTTGTGAGGTGTGAGCGTGCACGTGTGTTTAACAAGGCAGAGCTCTCAGGTTCTAGGTGTGAGCGTGCACGTGCACGTGTGTTTAACAAGGCAGAGCTCTCAGGTTCTAGGTGTGAGCGTGCACGTGTGTTTAACGAAGCAGAGCTCTCAGGTTCTAGGTGCGACCGGGCACGTGTGTTTAATGAGGCAGAGCTCTCAGGTTCTAGGTGTGCGCGGGCATGTGTGTTTAACGAGGCAGACCTCTCAGGTTCTAGGTGTGCGCTAGTGCTGGAGGAAGTGGTACAGCTAAGCAACGTGATGTCAATTAAACACAGAAGAAAAATATAAATGACATATGAAACAATTACAAGGATTTTACTGAGTTACAGTTAATATGAGGAAATCAGTCAATTTAATTCAATTCATTAGACCCTAATCTATGGATATCACATGACTGGGCATAGAGATATGTATCTGTTGGTCACAGAGACCTTTAAAAACGTAGGGGCGTGGATCTGATAACCAGTCAGTATCTGGTGTGACCACCATTTGCCTCATGCAGCGCGACACATCTCCCTCACATAGAGTTGATCAGGCGGTTGATTGTGGCTTGTGGAATGTTGTCAGACTCCTCTTCAATGGCTGTGTGAAGTTGCTGGATATTGGCGGAATTGGAACAGGTTGTTGTACACTTCGATCCAGAGCATCCCAAACATGCTCAATGGGTGACCTGTCTGGTGAGTATGCAGGCCATAAAAGAACTGAGACATTTTCAGCTTCCAGGAATTGTGCACAGATCCTTGCAACATGGGGCCGTGCATTATCATGCTGAAACATGAGGTGATGGAGGCGGATGAATGGCACGACAATGGGCCTCAGGATCTCGTCACTGTATCTCTGTGCATTCAAATTGCCATCGATTAAATGCAATTGTGTTCTTTGTCCGTAGCTTATACCTGCTCATACCATAACCCCACCATGGGGCACTCTGTTCACAACGTTGACATCAGCAAACCGCTCGCCCACACAATGCCATACACCTACATACATGTCTTCCATCTGCCCGGTACAGTTGAAACCAGGATTCATCCGTGAAGAGCTTCTCCAGCGTGCCAGCTGCCATCGAAGGAGAGCATTTTCCCACTGAAGTCAGGAGGGCGGTCACGTGTGTTTGCGAGGCAGAGGTGTCCGATTCTACTTTCTAGGCATCAAGATGGCGCCGGAGAACAAGGCTGACATTTTACGTATTCCTAACCAATTGTGTTTTTTAGTTTGTTTCTTTGCGTTGTTTGTAGCTTATTTTTTTACTTATTTTGTACATAAAATGTACATAATGCTACCGTCTCTTATGAACAGAAATAACTTCTGGACATTAGAACTGAGATTACTCACCATGGACTGGCAGAGTTCTATTTTCCTTTCACGAGTCTGACGTGAAGGATACACCGCTTCCTCGGGAACAGGCCCCGATCCCCGGGAACAGGCCCAGATCCCTGGGAACAGGCCCAGATCCCCGGGAACAGGCCCAGATCCCCGGGAACAGGCCCAGATCCCCGGGAACAGGCCCCGATCCCCGGGAACAGGCCCCGATCCCCGGGATTTGCTTGAAGAGAAGGCGGAGAAAAGGGGTCCAGAGGGCGGGCTGCCCTCCGAGAATTCGTAGGCGATCGAATAAACTCCCACTTCCTTCTATTCTGCTACGTGGAATATTAAACTACCAATGGGACAGTCAAAACTGTAATATCTTATGCTTTACGGAGTCGTGGCTGAACGACAACATTATCACTGTACAGGTGGCTGGTTATCGGCAGGATAGAACAGCAGCGTCTGGTAAGACAAGATCTGGCATGGGTCCTCAGATCCTCAAAAGGTTCTACAGCTGCACCATTGAGAGCATCCTGACTGGTTGCATCACTGCCTGGTACGGCAATTGCTTGGCCTCCGACCACTAGGGTTTCATCTGCTTCTTGATATGCCACACCTGTCAGGTGGATGGATTATCTTGGCAAAGGAGAAATGCTCACTAACAGGATGTAAACAAATTTGTGAACAAAAATATGAGAAAAATAAATGTTTTGTTCTTACGGAAAATTTCCAGGATCTTTTATTTCAGCTCATGAAACATGACACCAACACTACATATATTTATGTTTTATACTTTATATTTATGTTCTTTGTTTTTGTTCAGTGTACTTGTTCCTGTGTAGTTTCCAAGTTATGGAGGGAAAGAAGTGACTCAAACCACATGGGAGCATTTCAGATCCCGTACATTTGTCAGATAAGGCAGCTTATTGTGGACGTCTGGCCTATGTCTAGCTTAACGGTCACGGTGGGTAAATCAAGCCTCTTTTGAGCTAAATGTCACCGACTGATTTTCCCAGCAATCCTGCACATTTCGAAAGTGATGAGGACATTTAGCTCATATCTAAAGGTTCATTGATGAGGACATTTAGCTCATATCTAAAGGTTCCGTGATGAGGACATTTAGCTCATATCTAAAGGTTCAGTGATGAGGACATTTAGCTCATATCTAAAGGTTCAGTGATGAGGACATTTAGCTAATATCTAAAGGTTCATTGATGAGGACATTTAGCTCATATCTAAAGGTTCAGTGATGAGGACATTTAGCTCATATCTAAAGGTTCATTGATGAAGACATTTAGCTCATATCTAAAGGTTCCGTGATGAGGACATTTAGCTAATATCTAAAGGTTCATTGATGAGGACATTTAGCTCATATCTAAAGGTTCAGTGATGAGGACATTTAGCTCATATCTAAAGGTTCATTGATGAAGACATTTAGCTCATATCTAAAGGTTCCGTGATGAGGACATTTAGCTAATATCTAAAGGTTCATTGATGAGGACATTTAGCTCATATCTAAAGGTTCAGTGATGAGGACATTTAGCTCATATCTAAAGGTTCATTGATGAAGACATTTAGCTCATATCTAAAGGTTCCGTGATGAGGACATTTAGCTCATATCTAAAGGTTCAGTGATGAGGACATTTAGCTCATATCTAAAGGTTCATTGATGAAGACATTTAGCTCATATCTAAAGGTTCCGTGATGAGGACATTTAGCTCATATCTAAAGGTTCAGTGATGAAGAGCAGGTTAAAGGTTAAATGAGTCCAAACATTTTATTAGATTAGACAGTTTCAGAGAAACAAAACGATAAAGGGAAAATGGGAGCACCCATATCCTGTGGTGTTGCCAGCTCGGTCACACAGAGATTGGCTGCCTGAAGATAACTCCTGCTCAGAGATAGTGTATCTCTGTGTTTACAGCTAAAGAAATAAGCTCTTCTTACTGCCTTACTACTGCTGTCTACTGTCTTACTACTGCTGTCTGTCTTACTACTACTGTCTACTGTCTTACTACTACTGCCTACTGTCTTACTACTGCTGTCTACTGTCTTACTACTACTGTCTACTGTCTTACTACTGCTGTCTACTGTCTACTGTCTTACTACTGCTGTCTACTGTCTTACTACTGCTGTCTGTCTTACTACTACTGTCTACTGTCTTACTACTGCTGTCTGTCTTACTACTACTGTCTACTGTCTTACTACTGCTGTCTGTCTTACTACTACTGTCTACTGTCTTACTACTGCTGTCTACTGTCTTACTACTGCTGTCTGTCTTACTACTACTGTCTACTGTCTTACTACTACTGCCTACTGTCTTACTACTGCTGTCTACTGTCTACTGTCTTACTACTACTGTCTACTGTCTTACTACTACTGTCTACTGTCTTACTACTACTGTCTACTGTCTTACTACTACTGTCTACTGTCTTACTACTACTGTCTTACTACTGCTGTCTACTGTCTACTGTCTACTGTCTTACTACTACTGTCTTACTGTCTACTGTCTTACTACTACTGTCTTACTACTACTGTCTTACTACTACTGTCTACTGTCTTACTACTACTGTCTACTGTCTTACTACTACTGTCTACTGTCTTACTACTACTGTCTTACTACTGCTGTCTACTGTCTACTGTCTACTGTCTACTGTCTACTGTCTACTGTCTTACTACTACTGTCTTACTGTCTACTGTCTTACTACTACTGTCTTACTACTACTGTCTTACTACTACTGTCTACTGTCTTACTACTACTGTCTACTGTCTTACTACTGCTGTCTACTGTCTTACTACTGCTGTCTACTGTCTACTGTCTTACTACTGCTGCCTTACTACTACTGTCTACTGCCTTACTACTACTGTCTACTGTCTTACTACTACTGTCTACTGTCTTACTACTACTGTCTACTGTCCTACTACTACATTCTGTCTTACTACTACTGTCTACTGTCTTACTACTACTGTCTTACTACTACTGTCTACTGTCTTACTACTACTGTCTACTGTCTTACTACTACTGTCTGTCTTACTACTACTGTCTACTGTCTACTGTCTTACTACTACTGTCTACTGTCTTACTACTACTGTCTTACTTACTGTTTGTGCAATGTTGTTGTATCTCACCCAGTTATGCTAATTATCCATCTTGTAATGTAACTGAATAGAGGGAGAGAGACAGGAAGAGAACTCAAGTCTGGCATCTGCTCCTACCCCAGGCACTTCACTCATATTTAAATAAACATAAATAATTTAAACAGAACTGTTTGTTTAATATTTATAGATCTATCGATGTACGTGCTTGCTAATTGGCAGGCTACTTGGTCTGTATCGAGTCTTTTCTGTATAATACTACAAGACCAAATCTATGTGGAGAACTGCTCGTGGGATCAACTCCGAAATCATGGGAATTAACATGGAGTTGGTCCCCCTTACTGCTATTACAGCCTCCACTCTTCTGGGAAGGCTTTCCGCTAGAAGTTGGAACATAGCTGCGGGGACTTGCTTCTATTCAGACACAAGAGCATTAGTAAGGTCGTGCACTGATGTTGGGCGATAAGGTCTGGCTCGCAGTCAGTGTTCCACATCATCCCAAAGCTGTTCGATGGGGTTGAGGTCAGGGCTCTGTGCAGGCCAGTCAAGTTCTTCCACACCGATCTCAACAAACTATTTCTGTTTGGTCCTCACTTTGTGCATGGGGACATTGTCTCGCTGAAACAAGAAAGGGCCTTCCCCAAATTGTTGCCACAAAGTTGGAAGCACAGAATCATCTAGAATGTCATTGTATGCTGTAGCGTTCCGATTTCCATTCCCTGAAACTAATGGGCCCGAACCATGAAAAACAGCCCCAGACCATTAATCCTCCTCTACCAAACTTTACAGTTGGCACTATGCATTGGGGCAGGTGGCGTTCTCCTGGCATCCGCCAAACCCAGATTCGTTCGTCTGACTGCCAGATGGTGAAGCGTGAATCATCACTCCAGAGAATGAGCTTCCACTGTTCCAGAGTCCAATGGCGACGAGCTTTACATCACTCTAGCCGAAGCTTGGCATTTTTCATAGTTAGGGTTGTTTATGGCTGCACATGGAAACACATTTCATGAAACTCCCGACAAACAGTAATTGTGCTGACGTTGCTTTCAGAGGCAGTCTGGAACTTGGTAGTGAGTGCTGGAACTGAGGACAGACGTGTTTTATGTGCTACGCGTTTCAGCACTCGGCAGTCTCGTTCTGTGAGCTTGTGTGGCCTACCACTTCGTGGCTGAGCCATTGTTGCTCCTAGATGTTTCCACTTTACAATAACGGCACTTACAGTTGACTGTCTTGTTAGAAAGGTGGCATCCTATGATGGTGCCACGTTGAAAGTCACTGAGTTCTTCAGTAAGGCCATTCTACTGCCAAATGTTTGTCTATGGAGATTACATGGCTGTGTGAAACTAATCCACTAATTTGAAGAAGTGTCCACATACTTTTGGTGTTATATAGAGTTGGTGGTTGTTCATAAATCTGCATATATCAGATTAAACCTCATTATGTGTCATTAGCCCTGAATGTACTCTGAACTTACATCAGTCTGCTGACATCTTGCCTTAAACATTTGCTTCCTTCTGATTCATCCTGAACTGAAATCATCATGATTATTGAGCAGCTGTGCTGCTATTTTTATTGACTTGGCCAAAGCTTTTTATACGGTAGACCATTCCATTCTTGTTGGCCGGCTAAGGATTATTGGTGTCTCCGAGGGGTCTTTGGCCTGGTTCGCTAATAACCTCTCTCAAAGACTGCAGTGTATAAAGTCAGAAAACCTGCTGTCTCAGCCAAAGCCTGTCAGCAAGGGAGTGCCCCAAGGCTCGATCCTAGGCCCCACGCTCTGCTCAATTTACATCAACAACACAGCTCAGGCAGTAAGAAGCTCTCTCATCCATTTATATGCAGATGATACAGTCTTATACTCGGCTGGCCCCTCCCAGGATTTTTGTTCAACGTTCTACAACAAAGCTTTCTTAGTGTCCAACAAGCTTTCTCTGCCTTAACCTTGTTCTGAACACCTCCAAAACAAAGGTCATGTAGTTCGGTAAGAAGAATGCCCCTCTGCCCACCGGTGTGATCACTACTTCTGAGGGTTTAGAGCTTGAGGTAGTCACCTCATACAAGTACTTGGAGGTATGGCTAGACGGTACACTGTCCTTCTCTCAGCACATATCCAAGATGCAGGATAAGGTTAAATCTAGACTTGGTTTCCTCTATCGTAATCGTTCCTCTTTCACCCTAGTTGCCAAACTAACCCTGATTCAGATGACCATCCTACCCATGCTAGATTACGGAGATGTAATTTATAGATCCGCAGGCAAGGGTGCTCTCGAGCGGTTAGATGTTCTTTACCATTCGGCCATCAGATTTGCCACCAATGCTCCTTATAGGACACATCAATGCACTCTATACTCCTCTGTACACTGGTCATCTCTGTATACCCATCGCAAGACCCACTGGTTGATGCTTATTTATAAAACCCTCTTAGGCCTCACTCCCCTCTATCTGAGATACCTACTGCAGCCCTCATCCTCCACATACAACACCCGTTTTGCCAGTCACATTCTGTTAAAGGTCCCCAAAGCACACATCCCTGGGTCGCTCCTCTTTTCATTTCACTGCAGCTATCGACTGGAACGAGCTGCAACAAACACAAACCGGACAGTTTTATCTCTATAGATATATATATATATCTAGAGAGATAAAACTGTCTGGTTTGAGTCAAAGACTCAATCATGGACACTCTTACTGACAGTTGTGGCTGCTTCGCGTGATGTATTGTTGTCTCTACCTTCTTGCCCTTTGTGCTGTTGTCTGTGCCCAATAATGTGTGTACCATTTTTTGTGCTGCTACCATATTGTGTCGCTATCATGCTGTGTTGTCATGTTGTGTTGCTACCATGCTGTGTTGTCATGTGTTGCTGCCATGTTGTTGTCATGTTGTGTTTTTACCATGCTGTGTTGTCATGTTGTGTTGCTACCATGCTGTGTTGTCATGTTGCTGCCTTGCTATGTTGTTGTCTTAGGTCTCTCTTTATGCAATGTTGTGGTGTCTCTCTTGTCTTGATATGTTTTGTCCAATATATATATATATTTTTAATCCCGGGCCCCCGTTCCCACAGGAGTCCTTTTGCCTTTTGGTAGGCCGTCATTGTAAATATGAAGTTGTTCTTAATTGACTTAAATAAATATTGTGTGACACTGGAATTTCTATTGAATTATGCAATAGGATATCTCTACTGAATTATGCAATAGGATATCTCTACTGAATTATGTAATAGGGTATCTCTACTGAATTATGCAATAGGATATCTCTACTGAATTATGCAATAGGATATCTCTATTGAATTATGTAATAGGGTATCTCTACTGAATTATGTTATAGGATATCTCTACTGAATTATGCAATAGGATATCTCTACTGAATTATGTAATATGATATCTCTACTGAATTATGCAATAGGATATCTCTACTGAATTATGCAATAGGATATCTCTACTGAATTATGCAATAGGATATCTCTACTGAATGATGTAATATGATATCTCTACTGAATTATCTAATAGGATATCTCTACTGAATTATGCAATAGGATATCTAGGATCCCGACACAAAGTTCTAAAAGAGCCTCTGGTTGGAAATTGCATTTCCTCCTTTTCTTTAAATCACATATAATACATAGCTCCAGTGTCCTGGGTTTAGATCATAGGTGGATATAATATGGTACATAGCTCCAGTGTCCTGGGTTTAGATCATAGGTGGATATAATATAGTGCATAGCTCCAGTGTCCTGGGTTTAGATCATAGGTGGATATAATATGGTACATAGCTCCAGTGTCCTGGGTTTAGATCATAGGTGGATATAATATAGTGCATAGCTCCAGTGTCCTGGGTTTAGATCATAGGTGGATATAATATGGTACATAGCTCCAGTGTCCTGGGTTTAGATCATAGGTGGATATAATATGGTACATAGCTCCAGTGTCCTGGGTTTAGATCATAGGTGGATATAATATGGTACATAGCTCCAGTGTCCTGGGTTTAGATCATAGGTGGATATAATATAGTGCATAGCTCCAGTGTCCTGGGTTTAGATCATAGGTGGATATAATATGGTACATAGCTCCAGTGTCCTGGGTTTAGATCATAGGTGGATATAATATGGTACATAGCTCCAGTGTCCTGGGTTTAGATCATAGGTGGATATAATATGGTACATAGCTCCAGTGTCCTGGGTTTAGATCATAGGTGGATATAATATGGTACATAGCTCCAGTGTCCTGGGTTTAGATCATAGGTGGATATAATATGGTACATAGCTCCAGTGTCCTGGGTTTAGATCATAGGTGGATATAATATGGTACATAGCTCCAGTGTCCTGGGTTTAGATCATAGGTGGATATAATATGGTACATAGCTCCAGTGTCCTGGGTTTAGATCATAGGTGGATATAATATGGTACATAGCTCCAGTGTCCTGGGTTTAGATCATAGGTGGATATAATATAGTGCATAGCTCCAGTGTCCTGGGTTTAGATCATAGGTGGATATAATTTAGTGCATAGCTCCAGTGTCCTGGGTTTAGATCATAGGTGGATATAATATGGTACATAGCTCCAGTGTCCTGGGTTTAGATCATAGGTGGATATAATATAGTGCATAGCTCCAGTGTCCTGGGTTTAGATCATAGGTGGATATAATATGGTACATAGCTCCAGTGTCCTGGGTTTAGATCATAGGTGGATATAATATAGTGCATAGCTCCAGTGTCCTGGGTTTAGATCATAGGTGGATATAATTTAGTGCATAGCTCCAGTGTCCTGGGTTTAGATCATAGGTGGATATAACATAGTATGTGCTGAGCGAATGATGACAGCTAGAAGGGTGTGGCATCAACCATGTTTCTACTCCCTCCTCTTAAAAACAAAGCAATGGTAACATCAGCACTCCATTTTAAGACGCTTTAATGATGCTGGTCCAGGCGTCTCCAGGATCTAAGACACTCTTGAAAGCTAGTTTGTAGTGTTCCAGCTGTCAAGGGAGGACATGCACCAGAACAATCACTTTTCCTCTTACTATGTATCTGCCAACACTGTAGACCTAACTTGACGACACATTTATTTGATTCATTTGACCTTTATTTAACCAGGCAAGTCAGTTAAGAGCAAATTCTTATTTACAATGACGGCCTACCAGGGAACAGTGGGGTTAACTGCCTTTGTTCAGGGGCAGAACAACATTTTTCTTTTTTACCTTGTCAGCTGGGGGATTTCATCTTGCAATCTTTTGGTTACTAGTCCAACGCTTTAACCACTAGGCTACCCTGCCGCCCCATTCTCACATGATGAGAATATACGATATAATAATTTATAATATAATCATATATAATTAATGGGTCTCACATTATAACAGATCTCTCAGGTTCACCTTTGTTTATAGAGGAACACAGAACACTTTCCTCAAGTACTAGCTCCTAGCATTATTATAATATGTGTGTGTATTAACAGTTCTTGACCTTGCAGGAAGTGAGACTTGACCCTGCAGGAAGTGAGACCGTGTCCAGCCCATTATTAAAACGAGCAGGGGTGCGTCACAAACGGCAACCTATCTAGTGCACTACTGATAGAACGAACAGCGTCTGTACCTGGTAGAATGAAGGATGTCTGTACCCTGGTAGAACGAACAGCGTCTGTACCTGGTAGAACGAAGGATGTCTGTACCTGGTAGAATAAACAACGTCTGTACCTGGTAGAATGAAGGATGTCTGTACCCTGGTAGAATAAACAACGTCTGTACCTGGTAGAATAAACAACGTCTGTACCTGGTAGAATAAACAACGTCTGTACCTGGTAGAATGAAGGATGTCTGTACCCTGGTAGAATGAAGAATGTCTGTACCCTGGTAGAATAAACAACGTCTGTACCTGGTAGAGTGAAGGATGTCTGTACCTTGGTAGAATAAACAACGTCTGTACCTGGTAGAATAAACAACGTCTGTACCTGGTAGAATAAACAACGTCTGTACCTGGTAGAATAAACAATGTCTGTACCCTGGTAGAATAAATAACGTCTGTACCTGGTAGAATAAACAACGTCTGTACCTGGTAGAATAAACAACGTCTGTACCTGGTAGAATAAACAACGTCTGTACCTGGTAGAATGAAGGATGTGACATGTGGGAGCAGAGCAGTAAGCATTCAGCCTGACTATTGGTTGTTATAGTCCCGGCACAGGAAGCCCTACTCAGCTGACGTGAGGCCTCATTCATGTTGCCGTCTGAAAAACGCTGACTGCTCGTCTTTGTATTCTATAGTGCACTATATAGGGAATAGAGTGCCATTTGGGACACGACCTAAGTATTGTTTAATGCAAGTCTGTCAAAGTGGGAGAGACCCAGCTGTTACCTCTCTGTGTTGTCTGTAGACCTGGGTTCAAATATTATTGGAAATCATTTCAAATAGTTGAGGTTTCTCTAGCCTGCCTGGGATGCCAACTGGGTGGGATTTACAGTTTTGGGACTATTCTATTGGTCCATTAAAGACAGATAAACTCAATCATGCACGGAGATAGTCGTTGAAAAATACGAACAGCCACAGAGGGGTTGTTTGCCGTTTTACGGGATCTTAACCAGTTGTGGTATTCTGTGTGTTTTTTTGACCCTTTGTGTGTAACTTTTTTTTAATGACCGAAACAAGTTTCTTTACATCAGAACAGCGATTACTCACCTCGGACCGGACAAATATTTTTCTTTAATGAATCGGAGGCTAAATATTTACGGCTCCTCCACCCGGACCAGGTCCAAATCCCCGTCCTTCGCATGAAGAGGTGCCGCAAAAGGATGAAACTGCCCCCTACCCTCCAATCTTTTGGCGAACGTACAATCACTGGAGAACAAACTGGACGAGCTCGTTCGATACTATCCTATCAACGGGACCTGAAGAACTGCAATATCCTACAGTATGTTTCTCCGAATCGTGGCTGAACAAGGACATGGACAGTATACAGTTCCAGCCAAAAGACACACCTACTCATTCCAGGGTTTTTCTTAATTTTTTATTACTTTCTACATTGTAGAATAATAGTGAAGACATTGAAACTATGAAATAACACATATGGAATCATGTAGTAAACCAAAAAGTGTTAACCAAATCAAAATATATTTCATATTTGTTAATTTGCAATGCATTCCAGGTGACTACCTCATGAAGCTGGTTGAGAGAATGCCAAGAGTATGCAAAGCTGTCATCAAGGCAAATTTAAAATATTACATATTTTTTTATTGTAATTGCCAGAGAGTTGAGAGGAATCAACCATGTTATTGACATGACAATCTCGTTTACTGTCTGCAGCTCTCTGACGTGACTGAGAGAGTTGGGGCTATCACTGACAGCCCCGAACAGAACAAAAGAGAGCCCCCGAACAGAACAGAAGAGAGACAAGCTTTTTTGAAGATGATAAATGCACTGGAACACTGTGGTGGCAGATTAGGAAGTAGCACTCTCCCCAAATTGGGGACAGTGAGAGAGTCAGTGTTTAACATGTTTTGGTGAGGAGGCAGGGTAAATTGTATTTGGATGGTGCATTATCTTTTAGATTTTTAGCCTCTTTGTCACAGGGTGAGGCTGTAACTATGGTTACAGTTGAAGGTGAAAAACAGAGACCTTGTTTATATTAAGTGCCTTCCTCTGAAACCAGAGGAGCATACCTACACTGAATTGTAAACACAGTTACGTTACATTCTGTATCCCCCAGTGAGATATTTCACAGCTCAAAACCAACACCCAACCTGAGGAAATAACATGTCAAGGGTTTAACTGACTGATTCTTTTTGAGAACACATCATGTTGTCGTGTTCCGTCCATAAAGCACAGTGAACAGATTGTGATAGCAAGCCATTGCTGCAAATGTGAATAACATGAACATTTAATTAGCCATCTGGGTTTGTCTGTGTAGAACCTCTCTAGCTAAACCAATCAGCCAGCAACACTTTGTCTCTCTTTAACTTGTCTCACAGAGTATAATCTAATACCACAGGGCAACAGGATCTCTCCTTTTCTCCAACATCTTTCTGCTCGCTCTCTTGCTCTCTCTACTCTCGCTCTACCCTTTCTCTCTCTCTCTTTCTCTTTAACTCTCTCTCTCTCTACCCTCTTTGTCTCTCTACTGTACCTCTCTCTCTCTCTCTAACTCTCTCTCTACCCTCTCTGTCTCTCTACTGTACCTCTCTCTCTCGATCTCTTCACACAGTCTCTCACACTATAAAAAAGTTGGACAGGTTAATACCATGTTAGTCAATATGTATTCTTCTTTGAAAATAGAAATAAGAATTGAGTAAGAAAGACTGTTGGTTAAACTATACAGCAGTGTTGAGCAGTAGCGAGGGGATATATAGCCAAGGAGGAAGTTGGGAGGAGCTATAGGATTCTGGTGGGAGGAGCTATAGGAGGACTGGCTCATTGGAGCTATAGGAGGACTGGCTCATTGGAGCTATTAGGATGCTGGTGGGAGGAGCTATAGGAGGCTGGTGGGAGGAGCTATAGGAGGACGGGCTCATTGGAGCTATAGGAGGCTGGTGGGAGGAGCTATAGGAGGACTGGCTCATTGGAGCTATTAGGATGCTGGTGGGAGGAGCTATAGGAGGCTGGTGGGAGGAGCTATAGGAGGACGGGCTCATCGGAGCTATAGGAGGCTGGTGGGAGGAGCTATAGGAGGACTGGCTCATTGGAGCTATTAGGATGCTGGTGGGAGGAGCTATAGGAAGACTGGCTCATTGGAACGGTGTAAATGGAATTGAGTCAAATGTGGTTTCCATATGTTTGATGTGTTTGATACTGTTCCATTTATTCCATTCCGATGAGCCCGTCCTCCTATAGCTCCTCCCACCAGCCTCCTATAGCTCCGATGAGCCCGTCCTCCTATAGCTCCTCCCACCAGCCTCCTATAGCTCCGATGAGCCCGTCCTCCTATAGCTCCTCCCACCAGCCTCCTATAGCTCCGATGAGCCCGTCCTCCTATAGCTCCTCCCACCAGCCTCCTATAGCTCCGATGAGCCCGTCCTCCTATAGCTCCTCCCACCAGCTCCTATAGCTCCGATGAGCCCGTCCTCCTATAGCTCCTCCCACCAGCCTACTATAGCTCCGATGAGCCCGTCCTCCTATAGCTCCTCCCACCAGCCTCCTATAGCTCCGATGAGCCCGTCCTCCTATAGCTCCTCCCACCAGCTCCTATAGCTCCGATGAGCCCGTCCTCCTATAGCTCCTCCCACCAGCCTCCTATAGCTCCGATGAGCCCGTCCTCCTATAGCTCCTCCCACCAGCCTCCTATAGCTCCGATGAGCCCGTCCTCCTATAGCTCCTCCCACCAGCCTCCTATAGCTCCGATGAGCCCGTCCTCCTATAGCTCCTCCCACCAGCCTCCTCTGATATACAGTATAAAACATCTACATTGAACTGCAAGCGTGGCTGGCTGGGGCCTCAGGTCAGTTTCACACGTATGCTACGTTCCAGACAGATAACGATATGATGTTAACAGCAGACGCACTGCTCGCCATGTGTGTGTGTGTGCGTGTGTGTGTGTGTGTGTGTGTGTGTGTGTGTGCGTGTGTGTGTGTGTGTGTGTGTGTGTGTGTGTGTGTGTGTGTGTGTGCGATGCTTCAGCCAGACAGACACATGTGGAACTGAGAACTCTTTCGGACCTGTAGTCAGCACTTTCTTTGAGTCGTACGTGGAGTGTCTGAAAGTGGACCTAGAGTGTCTGAAAGTGGACCTAGAGTGTCTGAAAGTGGACATAGAGTGTCTGAAAGTGGACATAGAGTGTCTGAAAGTGGACATGGAGTGTCTGAAAGTGGACATAGAGTGTCTGAAAGTGGACATAGAGTGTCTGAAAGTGGACATAGAGTGTCTGAAAGTGGACATAGAGTGTCTGAAAGTGGACATAGAGTGTCTGAAAGTGGACATAGTGTGTCTGAAAGTGGACATAGAGTGTCTGAAAGTGGACATTGCCAAATAAGTGGGGGGGGGGGGGTAGTTCTCCTAACCTGCAGTTATCCATACTCGCTTTTTTATGGCCTTCAGTTTCCTCTTTCTGTCACTCCTATTAGTTCATATATTAATATTTCTCAAGGGAATCATCAAATGAAACCGAAGCTGAAACTGCTGATGTGAACTTTGACCCGGTGGTTTAGAAGACTAGCTCATCTGTTTCCTGTCTTTGATCACAACACCAGTCACAAGTTCCTGTTGTTGTCTCTTCTTTGTTTTAGAGCAGGCTCCTCCCCTTGTCTCCCAGCGCGTTGTTCAACCCGACACGATGCGAAGAAAACAAATCACGAGCTTCTACGGGAATCACTTTTCGTTAGCCAATACACACAGGGCAACAGGATCTCTCCTTTTCTCCAACATCTTTCTACTCGCTCTCTTGCTCTCTCTACTCTCGCTCTACCCTTTCTCTCTCTCTCTTTCTCTTTAACTCTCTCTCTCTCTACCCTCTTTGTCTCATTGGAAGATGGGCGATTCACTCCACTCTTTGCACATTCTCAGTTTTATTTGACAAGACAGGCCTTTTCAGTTCTGTATAGCTTTAATAAAACACTGATGGGAGCAAGAGCAGTATTTAGGTGTAGCTTTTCTTTGAAGTTCTGTAAAGCCTAACTGAATGTGCACTGTGTACAGGTACAGTGATATGTAGACTGTCTGAGCAGCTTACTGATCACTGTACCTGTACACCACCCGATCTGTAAATAGCACACCCAACTACCTCATCCTCATATTATTACTTACCCTCTTGCTCTTTTGCACCCCAGTTGCTCTACTTGCACATCATCATCTGCACATCTATCACTCCAGTATTAATGCTAAATTGTAATTATTTTTGCCTCTATGGCCTATTTATTGCCATACCTCCCTACTCTTCTACATTTGCACACACTGTACATCGATTTTTCCATTTTTCTTTTCTATTGTGTTACTGACTGTATGTTTGTTTATGTGTAACTCTGTGTTGTTGTATGTGTCGCACTGCTTTGCTTTATCTTGGCCAGGTCGCAGTTGTAAGTGAGAACTTGTTCTCAACTGGCCTACCTGGTTAAATAAAGGTGTTCTCAACTAGCCTACCTGGTTAAATAAAGGTGTTCTCAACTAGCCTACCTGGTTAAATAAAGGTGTTCTCAACTAGCCTACCTGGTTAAATAAAGGTGTTCTCAACTAGCCTACCTGGTTAAATAAAGGTGTTCTCAACTAGCCTACCTGGTTAAATAAAGGTGAAATAAAATGTATATATATATTATTTTTTTTAAAATTTAAATTACGTTTCAAATAGAGCGTTGAGAAGACGTGTTCTACAGAACAGGCGCTGGGAGAAAGAATGTGTAATTATACCTCTCCATATCGTACCAGTAGATTGGGGGTAATTATGATCTAATTATATACTAATTATATCATGTTGAATGAGCTGATGGCTCTAGCTAGCTGTTAAACCAAAAGGCAAGATCAATGTTTTTTTTTTTTAAGACAATAGGAAGAGAGAAACCAAAGCGAATGCTAATCTAAGACAGATGGTCTCCAATGCAAACTGGTCTCTCCGACAAGCGTAAAGAAATAAACGTAATCTTTTTACAACATCTTGTGCTCACTGGTATCATCACGGGATATGTCATCATCACGTTTCTCCACAAGACTGTCATGAGTTCCGTTGAGCAGTGCAGTAACATGTACCAGTGCAGACCAAGGGGCTGTGTGGTCTCACACAGATTAGAGAGGCAGTGTGTCTTGTCCAGGTTGGAAAGGGCAGTGTGGAGTGCAATAGAGATCGCGTCATCTGTGGATCTGATGGGGTTGGTATGTGGATCTGTTGGGGTTGGTATGTGGATCTGATGAGGTTGGTATGTGAATCTGATGGGGTTGGTATGTGAATCTGATGGGGTTGGTATGCGAATCTGTTGGGGTTGGTATGTGAATCTGTTGGGGTTGTTATGTGAATCTGTTGGGGTTGGTATGTGAATCTGTTGGGGTTGGTATGTGGATCTGATGGGGTTGGTATGTGGATCTGATGGGGTTGGTATGTGGATCTGATGGGGTTGGTATGTGGATCTGATGGGGTTGGTATGCGAATTGGACTGGGTCCAAGTTGTCTGGGTTGACAAGCCATGACCAGTCTTTTCAAAGTATTTAATGGCTATAGATGTGAGTGCTACGACGCAATAGTCATTTAGACAGGTTACCTTGGCTGTCTTGGACACAGGGAATAGGGTGGTCTGCTTGAAACCTGTAGGTATTTCAGACTGGGTCAGGAAGAAGTTGAAAATCACAGTGAAGCCACTTGCCAACACATGCTTCAAGAACACGACCTGGCAATCCTTCTGGTCCTGTGGCCTTTCTATTTAACCTTCATTTAACTAGGCAAGTCGGTTAAGAACAAATTCTTATTTACAATGACGGCCTACCCCGGCCAAACCCGGATGACACTGGGCCAGTTGTGCGCCGCCCTATGGGACTTCCAATCACAGCCGAATGTGATACAGCCTGGATTCAAACCAGGGACTGTAGTGACACCTCTTGCACTGAAATGCAGTGCCTTTAGACCGCTGCGCCACTCGGGAGGACATTGTGAATGGTTTAGTGTTGCTTGCCACGAAGCGAGCAAAGAAGGCATTTAGCTCGCCTGCTAGGCTCGCATTACTGATCAGTTTACGACTGGGTTTCCCTTTGTAAAAGTGAAGCCCTGCCACATCCAGCAAGTGTCAGAGCCGGCGTAGTAGTCTAAGTCCTTGACCCTTTGCCTGTTTGATGGCTCGTCGGAGGTCGTGGTGCGATTCTTTTACAAGCATCCCACTTTCATTAGTGACCCGCTCCTAGATAGCAGCAGCTCTAGCCTTTAGCTCAGTGAGGATGTTGCCATGGTTTCTGCTACTGTTGATATAGACACACTCCAAGGGTTGGTCTGAAATGGCCCCCTTTTCCCTCGCTACAGATTGGCACCCTTTTCCCTCGCTACAGATTGGCACCCTAGTAGCTTTATAGTGCATTACTTCAGACACACTCAAGGGTTATTTCTCACTCTGTCTATCAAGCTCAGGTCAAAGAAAGTGGATAAATAAATAAATAAATCCGTCCATCATCGAAATCTATGAATTATGAACCAAGGCTATTGTTGAGGACACTGTATTGAGAGGCATCTATATTGTGCTGACTTCAATTTGACAATAGAAGAAGAGTATTTTTATACCAAAATACTTCACCAAACAGTGTGCTGTTAGGAAATATATTTGTAAATATATATTGATATATATGTTTCACCTTTTGCTTCTCTCATAGGCTACCTTTTGTTTTGTCATGTGGACTGACTCATTGTGACGTCCTCTCAGCAGTAGAAGAGATCTCTGTGCGTATTACAATTAGATTACTTGTTTATCTCCTGACTCCTGACATTCACCACTATAAAAGATGTTACTGACAGCTGACTGACCTCAGCTTGTTATTCTCTGATTGCATTAGGTTGTTTTTTGGGGAACCTAACAACTAGTCTGGTCCCAGATCTATTTGTATAGTCCTCATTATCACATCGCAATGGATTTGGCAAGACAGCACAAACAGATCTGGGACCAGTCTACTGCACAACAACATCTGAAAACATGTTAACCAACCAACCAACCAACACACACTACTACAGATGGCTTATTCCCTAGGTGCTGTTTCATATCCATTCAACCTCTCCAACCAAAGTAATTAAGAGACACCAGAGAGCAGTAGTGATAATGGTAATTAATATGTTGCCTGATGGACCCTTTTAATTGAGCTTCACTACAGTGTCTCGTGTTTCAGTGAGCCCAGTCACAGTTACCAGACGGCCTGTCTGTATTTGACATATAACATAATACACTGTAGTTTTCCATGTATATCGTTAAAAGCAGTTACTGTATTTTTTACATTTTGCACGACACCAACGCCATCATCAGTCAGCAGTTTTAAGTTCCCCGGAATCCACGACACCAACGCCATCATCAGTCAGCAGTTTTAAGTTCCCCGGAATCCACGTCACCAACGCCATCATCAGTCAGCAGTTTTAAGTTCCCCGGAATCCACGACACCAACACCAT
Source organism: Oncorhynchus kisutch (assembly GCF_002021735.2). Taxonomy (NCBI): domain Eukaryota; kingdom Metazoa; phylum Chordata; class Actinopteri; order Salmoniformes; family Salmonidae; genus Oncorhynchus; species Oncorhynchus kisutch. The sequence goes on from NC_034181.2 coordinate 5,356,055, forward strand.
CATCAGTCAGCAGTTTTAAGTTCCCCAGAATCCACGTCACCAACGTCATCATTAGTCAGCAGTTTTAAGTTCCCCGGAATCCACGTCACCGGGGGCTTGTCATGGACCGACAACAACAGGAGTCTCGTCAAGAGGACGCAGCAGCATCTTTACTTCCTGAGGCGGCTGTAAAAATTCAGCATGCCAACACCCCCAGGTCCTCTCCAAATACTACCGTTCTGAACTGGAACGGGAAATTCTCCGTCAAGGCCGCAAGGCCCTCCAGCGGGTGGTGAAGACGGACCGGTACATCACTGGGACCGTGGTCCTCCAGCGGGTGGTGAAGACGGACCAGTACATCACTGGGACCGTGGTCCTCCAGCGGGTGGTAAAGACGGACCGGTACATCACTGGGACCGTGGTCCTCCAGCGGGTGGTGAAGACGGACCGTTACATCACTGGGACCGTGGCCCTCCAGCGGGTGGTGAAGACGGCCCAGTACATCACAGGGACCGTGGTCCTCCAACAGGTGGTGAAGACGGACCGGTACATCACTGGGACCGTGTTCCCACCCATCCAGGACATCGGTGCCTGAGGAAGTCCTGCATCATTATCAAAGGGCAGCAGGTAGCCTAGTGGTTAGAGTGTTGGACTAGTAACCAGCAGGTAGCCTAGTGGTTAGAGCGTTGGACTAGTAACCAGCAGGTAGCCTAGTGGTTAGAGTATTGGACTAGTAACCAGCAGGTAGCCTAGTGGTTAGAGCGTTGGACTAGTAACCAGCAGGTAGCCTAGTGGTTAGAGCGTTGGACTAGTAACCAGCAGGTAGCCTAGTGGTTAGAGCGTTGGACTAGTAACCAGCAGGTAGCCTAGTGGTTAGAGCGTTGGACTAGTAAACAGCAGGTAGCCTAGTGGTTAGAGCGTTGGACTAGTAACCAGCAGGTAGCCTAGTGGTTAGAGTGTTGGACTAGTAACCAGCAGGTAGCCTAGTGGTTAGAGTGTTGGACTAGTAACCAGCAGGTAGCCTAGTGGTTAGAGTATTGGACTAGTAACCAGCAGGTAGCCTAGTGGTTAGAGCGTTGGACTAGTAACCAGCAGGTAGCCTAGTGGTTAGAGTGTTGGACTAGTAACCAGCAGGTAGCCTAGTGGTTAGAGTGTTGGACTAGTAACCAGCAGGTAGCCTAGTGGTTAGAGTGTTGGACTAGTAACCAGCAGGTAGCCTAGTGGTTAGAGTGTTGGACTAGTAACCAGCAGGTAGCCTAGTGGTTAGAGCGTTGGACTAGTAATCAGCAGGTAGCCTAGTGGTTAGAGTGTTGGACTAGTAACCAGCAGGTAGCCTAGTGGTTAGAGTGTTGGACTAGTAACCAGCAGGTAGCCTAGTGGTTAGAGTGTTGGACTAGTAACCAGCAGGTAGCCTAGTGGTTAGAGTGTTGGACTAGTAACCAGCAGGTAGCCTAGTGGTTAGAGTGTTGGACTAGTAACCAGCAGGTAGCCTAGTGGTTAGAGTGTTGGACTAGTAACCAGCAGGTAGCCTAGTGGTTAGAGTGTTGGGCCAGTAACCAGCAGATAGCCTAGTGGTTAGAGTGTTGGGCCAGTAACCAGCAGGTAGCCTAGTGGTTAGAGTGTTGGGCCAGTAACCAGCAGGTAGCCTAGTGGTTAGAGTGTTGGACTAGTAACCAGCAGGTAGCCTAGTGGTTAGAGTGTTGGACTAGTAACCAGCAGGTAGCCTAGTGGTTAGAGTGTTGGACTAGTAACCAGCAGGTAGCCTAGTGGTTAGAGTGTTGGACTAGTAACCAGCAGGTAGCCTAGTGGTTAGAGTGTTGGACTAGTAACCAGCAGGTAGCCTAGTGGTTAGAGTGTTGGACTAGTAACCAGCAGGTAGCCTAGTGGTTAGAGCGTTGGACTAGTAACCAGCAGGTAGCCTAGTGGTTAGAGTGTTGGGCCAGTAACCAGCAGGTAGCCTAGTGGTTAGAGTGTTGGGCCAGTAACCAGCAGGTAGCCTAGTGGTTAGAGTGTTGGGCCAGTAACCAGCAGGTAGCCTAGTGGTTAGAGTGTTGGGCCAGTAACCAGCAGGTAGCCTAGTGGTTAGAGTGTTGGACTAGTAACCAGCAGGTAGCCTAGTGGTTAGAGTGTTGGACTAGTAACCAGCAGGTAGCCTAGTGGTTAGAGTGTTGGACTAGTAACCAGCAGGTAGCCTAGTGGTTAGAGTGTTGGACTAGTAACCAGCAGGTAGCCTAGTGGTTAGAGTGTTGGACTAGTAACCAGCAGGTAGCCTAGTGGTTAGAGTGTTGGACTAGTAACCAGCAGGTAGCCTAGTGGTTAGAGCGTTGGGCCAGTAACCAGCAGGTAGCCTAGTGGTTAGAGTGTTGGGCCAGTAACCAGCAGGTAGCCTAGTGGTTAGAGCGTTGGGCCAGTAACCAGCAGGTAGCCTAGTGGTTAGAGTGTTGGGCCAGTAACCAGCAGGTAGCCTAGTGGTTAGAGAGTTGGGCCAGTAACCAGCAGGTAGCCTAGTGGTTAGAGCGTTGGGCCAGTAACCAGCAGGTAGCCTAGTGGTTAGAGTGTTAGGCCAGTAACCAGGAGGTAGCCTAGTGGTTAGAGCGTGGGCCAGTAACCAGCAGGTAGCCTAGTGGTTAGAGCGTTGGGCCAGTAACCAGCAGGTAGCCTAGTGGTTAGAGTGTTAGGCCAGTAACCAGCAGGTAGCCTAGTGGTTAGAGTGTTAGGCCAGTAACCAGGAGGTAGCCTAGTGGTTAGAGCGTTGGGCCAGTAACCAGCAGGTAGCCTAGTGGTTAGAGCGTTGGGCCAGTAACCAGCAGGTAGCCTAGTGGTTAGAGCGTTGGGCCAGTAACCAGCAGGTAGCCTAGTGGTTAGAGCGTTGGGCCAGTAACCAGCAGGTAGCCTAGTGGTTAGAGCGTTAGGCCAGTAACCAGCAGGTAGCCTAGTGGTTAGAGCGTTGGGCCAGTAACCAGCAGGTAGCCTAGTGGTTAGAGCGTTGGGCCAGTAACCAGCAGGTAGCCTAGTGGTTAGAGCGTTGGGCCAGTAACCAGCAGGTAGCCTAGTGGTTAGAGTGTTAGGCCAGTAACCAGCAGGTAGCCTAGTGGTTAGAGCGTTGGGCCAGTAACCAGCAGGTAGCCTAGTGGTTAGAGCGTTGGGCCAGTAACCAGCAGGTAGCCTAGTGGTTAGAGTGTTAGGCCAGTAACCAGCAGGTAGCCTAGTGGTTAGAGTGTTAGGCCAGTAACCAGGAGGTAGCCTAGTGGTTAGAGCGTTGGGCCAGTAACCAGCAGGTAGCCTAGTGGTTAGAGTGTTGGGCCAGTAACCAGCAGGTAGCCTAGTGGTTAGAGTGTTGGGCCAGTAACCAGCAGGTAGCCTAGTGGTTAGAGTGTTGGGCCAGTAACCAGCAGGTAGCCTAGTGGTTAGAGCGTTGGGCCAGTAACCAGCAGGTAACCTAGTGGATAGAGCGTTGGACTAGTAACCAGCAGGTAGCCTAGTGGTTAGAGTGTTGGGCCAGTAACCAGCAGGTAGCCTAGTGGTTAGAGCGTTGGGCCAGTAACCAGCAGGTAGCCTAGTGGTTAGAGTGTTGGACTAGTAACCAGCAGGTAGCCTAGTGGTTAGAGTGTTGGGCCAGTAACCAGCAGGTAGCCTAGTGGTTAGAGCGTTGGGCCAGTAACCAGCAGGTAGCCTAGTGGTTAGAGTGTTGGGCCAGTAACCAGCAGGTAGCCTAGTGGTTAGAGTGTTGGGCCAGTAACCAGCAGGTAGCCTAGTGGTTAGAGCGTTGGGCCAGTATCCGAAAGGTTGCTAGATCAAATCCCCCGAGCTGACAAGGTAAATAAGAATATTTTCTAAACTGACTTGCTTTGTTAAATAGAACAATTATTAAAACAATGCCACAAGCTGCTCTCTCCCTTACCATTGGGAAGACAGTATCAGAGCATTTATTAGTTAGGATCCAAGGGGCAGGCAAGACAATGGTTGTGGACAGGCAAAAGATCATAACAAGGTCAGAGTCCAGGAGGTACAGAGTGTCAGGCAGGTGGGTTCAGAGTCAAGGCAGGCAAGGGTCAAAACCGGGGAGGACTAGAAAACAACAGAGACAAGGAAAAAAGCAGGAACAACAAGCTGGTTGACAAAACAAGACGAACTGGCAACAGACAGACAGAAAACACAGGTATAAATACCCAGGGGAAGATGGGTGACACCTGGAGGGGGTGGAGACACACACACCCACACAGATAAACACACAAATACAGTGGGGAGAACAAGTTAACCACTTACAAAGCATGTAGAGGTCTGTAATTTTATCATAGGTACATTTCAACTGTGAGAGACGGAATCTAAAACATAAATCCAGAAAATCACATTGTATGATTTTTAAGTAATTCATTTGCATTTTATTGCATGCGTAATATAAAGGCAACAAGTAAAGTGTTGGTCTCATGTTTCATGAGCTGAAATAAAATATCCCAGAAATGTTCCATAAGCAACAAAAAGCATATTATTTCTCTCAAATTTTCGGCACAAATTTGTTTACATCCTTGTTCGTGAGTATTTGTCCTTTGCCAAGACAATCCATCCACCTGAACAGATGTGGCACATCAAGAAGCTGATTAAACAGCATGATCATTACACAGGTGCACCTTGTGCTGGAGACAATAAAAGCCCACACAACACAACGTCACAGACTTGGCATGCTTTTTTAATTTGTCATTTTATTTAACTAGGTAAGTCAGTCAAGAACATATTCTTATTTACAATGATGGCCTACCAAAAGACTTGGATTAAAAATTTAAAATTAATTAAATAAAAATATAGGACAAAACACACATCCCGACAATTTTTAATTTTTTTTACCTTTATTTAACTTTACCTTTGAATATAGAGATGGAGATAAAACTGTCCAGTTTGAGTGTTTTTTGCAGCTCGTGCAACAAACTGAAAAGAGGAGCGACCCAGGCATGTGTGTGCTTTGGGGACCTTTACCAGAATGTGACTGGCAGTACGGGTGTTGTATGTGGAGGATGAGGGCTGCAGTAGGTATCTCAGATAGGGGGGAGTGAGGCCTAAGAGGGTTTTATAAATAAGCATCAACCAAGTGGGTCTTGCGACGGGTATACAGAGATGACCAGTTTACAGAGGAGTATAGAGTGCATTGATGTGTCCTATAAGGAGCATTGGTGGCAAATCTGATGGCCGAATGCTAAAGAACATCTAGCCACTCGAGAGCACTGTCAATCTATAAATGACGTATCCGTAATCTAGCATGGGTAGGATGGTCATTCTGAATCAGGGTTAGTTTGGCAGCTGGGGTGAAAGAGGAGCGATTACAATAGAGGAAACCAAGTCTAGATTTAACTTTAGCCTGCAGCATATTTATGTGCTGAGAGAAGGACAGTGTACAGTCTAGCCATACTCCCAAGTACTTGTATAAGGTGACTACTTCAAGCTCTAAACTCTCAGAGGTAGTGACCACACCTGTGGGGTGAGGGGCATTCTTCTTACCTAACCACATGACCTTTGTTTTGGAGGTGTTCAGAACAAGGTTAAGGGCAGAGAACACTTTGTTGTAGAGTGTTAAACAAAACATCCGGGGAGGGACCAGCTGAGTATAAGACTGTATCATCTACATATACATGGATGAGAGCACTTCCTACTGCCTGAGCTATGTTGTTGATGGAAATTGAGTGGGGCCTAAGATCGAGCCTTGGGTTACTCCCTTGGTGACAGGCAGTGGCTGAGACAACAGATGTTCTGACTTTATACAATGCACTCTTTGGAGAGAGGTAGTTAGCAAACCAGGCCAAAGACCCATCAGAGACACCAATACTCCTTAGCCAGGACCGCAAAAATGGAATGGTCTACTGTATCAAAAGCTTTGGCCAAGCCAATAAAAATAGCAGCACAACATTGCTTAGAATCAAGGGCAATGGTGACATCATTGAGGGCCTTTAAGGTTGCAGTGACACATCCATAACCTGAGCGGAAACCAGATTGCATACCAGAGAGAATACTATAGACATCAAGAAAGACAGTTAGTTGATTATTGACAAGTTTTTACAACACATTTGATAAATAGGGCAAGATAGAAATTGGCCATAAATTCCTACAATATATTTCTATACAATATATTCACTCATATGACATCACGTACTTGCAGACACATACCACAGCTAGGGGCTGTATCCGGGCACTCCACGTTGCGTCGTGCCTAAGAACATCCCTTAGCCGTGGTATATTGGCCATATAGCACACCCCTTCTCGGCCCCTATTGCTTAAATAGTGCATTGTGAAGGTCAGTGAGGTTAGCTTCCGTCAGTCCCTTGATATTAACAACCACATAGGTCATTATTACAAGGGACTTCCTTGTCTGTAAACCTATTGATTCGCTGCAAGTATGTGATGTCATATTACACAATACCAATAAATGAAAGTCAATGCAATACTCATATCTACCTAAATATTTGACAAGAAATGATCTCTTATGAATACCTGAATAATACACATGTATTTTTTAAATAGCTGCTCAGGATAATACACAACATATATGAAATATATAAGATATACGCAATCATATAAATTGATAATTCATTGTTTGTTTTTTAAAAGAAAATACATCGGATTTCATTGTCAGTCAGTGTATTTAGTAATTCACAGTATCAATCTACAAATTTTTATACAACTATGGTTAAACCCACTACTATGTTTATCATAATAACCCAACGAGAAGGACTGAATAGAACATACATCAACCATGTAACCATGCTAGCGACGTCATGTAACCATGCTAGCGATGTCTTGTAACCATGCTAGTGACGTCATGTAACCATGCTAGCGACGTCATGTAACCATGCTAGCGATGTCATGTAACCATGCTAGCGATGTCATGTAACCATGCTAGCGATGTCTTGTAACCATGCTAGCGATGTCTTGTAACCATGCTAGCGACATCATGTAACCATGCTAGCGACGTCATGTAACCATGCTAGCGATGTCATGTAACCATGCTAGCGACATCATGTAACCATGCTAGCGATGTCTTGTAACCATGCTAGTGACATCATGTAACCATGCTAGCGACGTCATGTAACCATGCTAGCGACGTCATGTAACCATGCTAGTGTAGCTGATGCGAAATGGCTAGCTAGTTAGCGGTGGTGCGCACTGGTAGCATTTCAATCGGTGACGTCACTCGCTCTGAGACCTTGAAGTAGTAGTTCCCCTTGCTCTGCAAGGGCCGTGGCTTTTGTGGAGCGATGGGTAACGATGCTTCGTGGGTGTCAGTTGTTGATGTGTGCAGAGGGTCCCTGGTTCGCGCCCAGGTATGGGTGAGGGGACGGTCTAAAGTTATACTGTTACATTGGCATAAATAGAAAAATATACCAGTGTCATCTGAAGACAACAATATTGACAGCTGCGCCATACAGGTTGCAAAATAAATGGGAAGAGATTTTCGATGTACTGATTCCATGGCACATGGTTTATGAACAGATTAAAAAACAAACATTTGATTCAACAGTTAGAGATTTTAAAAGTACATTTTTAAACAAAATTCTTGCCACCAACAGAATTCTCTATATATATATATATATATACATAAAACAATCTCAGTTCTGTAGATTTTACTGCAAAGAGACAGAATCCCCTAGATCATATATTCTGGTATTGCCCCCGTGCAGCGTGTTTCTGGTCACAGGTTCAAGAATGGTAAAAAAACACAAATTAAATCACAACATTTAAAATGAACCTTACAAATAGCAGTGTTTGGCAATTTGGAAAGCCATAGTCAATCAATAAATAATAATAATAATACTACTTGTAGAAAAGGGTTTTCATCTTTAGCTCACAATCTGTAGCTACAGTTTCAGAGTTTCAGAGCAAGGAATAAATATAAAAATATATATATATTTTTTTTTTAAATCATTGTATTTGGGACAAATCATTCACTAAATCCTAAACCTCAACTAAATCTTTTAATAAATAATTTGGAAATTGAGGTGACTAAACTGCTTTGGAGTAACCCTGGATTGTAAACTGTCATGGTCAAAACATATTGATACAATAGTAGCTAAGATGGGGAGAAGTCTGTCCATAATAACGCACTGCTCTGCCTTCTTAACAACACTATCAACAAGGCAGATCCTACAGGCCCTAGTTTCTACCTTCTTAACAACACTATCAACAAGGCAGGTCCTACAGGCCCTAGTTTCTACCTTCTTAACAACACTATCAACAAGGCAGGTCCTACAGGCCCTAGTTTCTACCTTCTTAACAACACTATCAACAAGGCAGATCCTACAGGCCCTAGTTTCTACCTTCTTAACAACACTATCAACAAGGCAGGTCCTACAGGCCCTAGTTTCTACCTTCTTAACAACACTATCAACAAGGCCCTAGTTTTGTCACACCTGGACTACTGTTCAGTCCTGTGGTCAGGTGCCACAAAGAGGGACTTAGGAAAATTACAATTGGTTCAGAACAGGGCAGCACGGCTGGTCCTTGGATGTACACAGAGAGCTAATATTAATAATATGCATGTCAGTCTCTCCTGGCTCAAAGTGGAGGAGAGATTGACTTCATCACTACTTGTATTTGTGAGAGGAATGTACCTGTCTGTTTGAACTACTAACTCACAGCTCAGACACCCATGGATACCCCACAAGACATGCCACCAGAGGTGTCTTCACAGTCCCCAAGTCCAGAACAGACTATGGGAGGTGCACAGTACTACATAGAGCCATGACTACATGGAACTCTATGCCACAGTACTACATAGAGACATGACAACATGGAACTCTATTCCACATCAGGTAACTGATGCAGCAGTAGGATCAGATTTAATAAACACAGATACAAATACACCTTATGGAACAGCAGGGACTGTGAAGAGACACAAACATAGACACAGACACATACACACTATACAGACACAAACACATGGATTTTGTGTTGTAGATATGAGGGTGTGGTGGAGTAGGGGCCTGAGGGCACACACTTAGTCTGTTGTGAATGTATTGTAATGTTTTAAAATGGTATAAACTGCCTTCATTTTGCTGGACCCCTGGAAGAGTAGCTGCTGCCTTGACAGGAACTAATGGGGATCCTGTCACACCCTGACCATAGTTTGCTTTGTATGTCTCTATGTTTTGGTTGGTCAGGGTGTGATCTGAGTGGGCATTCTATGTTGGATGTCTTGTTTGTCTATTTCTATGTCTGGCCTGATATGGTTCTCAATCAGAGGCAGGTGTTAGTCATTGTCTCTGATTGGGAACCATATTTAGGTAGCCTGGGTTTCACTGTGTGTTTGTGGGTGATTGTTCCTGTCTCTGTGTTTTGCACCAGATAGGACTGTTTTAGGTTTTTGCACGTTTGTTGTTTTGTTAGTTTATTTGTGTACAGTTTCTTTATTAAAGAACAATGAATAACAACCACGCTACATTTTGGTCCGCCTCTCCTTCACCTAAAGAAAACCCTTACAGATCCATAATAAACCCCAGGAAGAGTAGCTGCTGCCTCAAAAGGAACTAATGGGGATCCATAATAAACCCCAGGAAGAGTAGCTGCTGCCTTGGCAGGAACTAATGGAGATCCATAATAAACCCCAGGAAGAGCAGCTGCTGCCTTGGCAGGAACTAATGGAGATCCATAATAAACCCCAGGAAGAGTAGCTGCTGCCTTGGCAGGAACTAATGGAGATCCATAATAAACCCAGGAAGAGTAGCTGCTGCCTTGGCAGGAACTAATGGAGATCCATAATAAACCCCAGGAAGAGTAGCTGCTGCCTTGGCAAGAACTAATGGGGATCCATAATAAACCCTGTAGTGGAAATTTCCTGTATTACAACCCTGTGACTCTCAGATCAATTCGGTGTCTATAAATGAATTATCTGAGAGTGCTTACACATTGCAACTGAGATCCTTTATAGCAAAGACACACATAGCCAGACAGCATTGGCTATAAATTATTGTTCAGCTTTGTCTCTTAAACTATGTTCTTATCTTGCTCTTGGTACCACTCAGGGTCAACACCATTACCTCACCCAATGGCATATATGAAATACACCCCCTCCTGGACAAGATCACAGAGAGGAGAGTGACTCTTTAGGTCAAGATAAGGGCAACCTCAGAGGGAACATAGAATGGTTCCAGACACTGCCATCCTCCTCTCCCCAATGGGAAAAGTAGGGAGTGACTGGCATACAGACATTGTGATGCCAAGAGATAATTGGTTCCCCCTCAATCATCCCTTCACATGGTTTCAAAGATACATTTACATATGAAGACAAGCTTGACCTTTCCCCTTTCTGTGGGCCAAGTAACTGAACCCTGACAGAGAACAGATAACTGCAGACGGCCAACACTATAGGCCAACACTATAGTACAACAAAATACATTCTAAATGACAAGTATCTCACAAGCATATTATGAAAATAAAACATCTTGTCTATGTTACCCAACTAATTCTGATTCTGCTACGACAACCCCAGGAAGAGTAGCTGCTGACTTGGCAGGGACTAATGGGGATCCATAATATACGCCAGGAAGAGTTGCTGCTGACTTGGCAGGAACTAATGGAGATCCATAATATACCCCAGGAAGAGTAGCTGCTGCCTTGGCAGGAACTAATGGGGATCCATAATAAACCCCAGGAAGAGTAGCTGCTGCCTTGGCAGGAACTAATGGGGATCCATAATAAACCCCAGGAAGAGTAGCTGCTGCCTTGGCAGGAACTAATTGGGATCCATAATATACCCCAGGAAGAGTAGCTGCTGACTTGGCAGGAACTAATGGAGATCCATAATAAACCCCAGGAAGAGCAGCTGCTGCCTTGGCAGGAACTAATGGAGATCCATAATAAATCCCAGGAAGAGTAGCTGCTGCCTTGGCAGGGACTACTGGGGATCCATAATAAACCCCAGGAAGAGTAGCTGCTGCCTTGGCAGGGACTAATGGGGATCCATAATAAACCCCAGGAAGAGTAGCTGCTGCCTTGGCAGGGACTAATGGGGATCCATAATAAACCCCAGGAAGAGTAGCTGCTGCCTTGGCAGGAACTAATGGGGATCCATAATAAACCCCAGGAAGAGTAGCTGCTGCCTTGGCAGGAACTAATGGGGATCCATAAATGTATATGTAAAATGCATGTATATGTAGCAGGAAAGCTGTAAAAACACAAAATATATACAATATGTGTCCTGTGAAGGGGGGGTGGGCAACAACATCATGTAATCATGCTAGCAACATTATGTAATCATGTTAGCAACATCATGTAATCATGCTAGCGAACATCAAATATGAACATGTTAGTTATACAGTATTGTCGAGTCACTAAGGACGTGATCTGCATTGCACCCACATCACACAGCGTTTTACTTTCTTAAAGGTATTTTATAGCTGACCTGTGCCGTGCGATGTCAGCGCATTGTGGTTTGTTTGAATACTGGCCATTCTCCACACTGGGTCATGGTTGGAGGGATAACTTCTGCAATAGTTGTACAGAACATGAACGATGTTTCCAGCCAGCCAGAACTGTTTCAGAGGTTGTTGAGGTGAGGTGGACTAGTGGTCACTACTAGTCCACCTCACCAGTCATAGGCTACCAGTTACTGATTGTGTTTTAAACTAGTTGTCAGTTCTAATTTCCTGTACTGATTGTGCTCTACCAGCCTAAGTAGAAAAGGCTTTCATTATGTCAGAATACAACTAGTAGCCTAGCGTCATGGTTTACAGTTTAACGATGAGTGGGGTTGGTGGGGGTGTTCGGAATAGATGTCAGTGTACAGGGTAGATAGTCCACTTCTCCATCCCTCCTCTAGGTGGCAGCAGCAAAAGGGTCATACCCAGTACTGGTTCTGCTGTAGAGTGGGGGTTGGGGTCCTAATGAGCTGGTCTGAACTCTCTGGATTTACAGCTTTCAATGAGCAGTCCGGCAGTGATGCAGAGTTGCTAACTGAGCCCCGTTTGGCGAAAGGAAGCGGCCTGTCCAAGGCAGGACTTCCAGGGTCGCCTGGGCTCAGCGGAGTCACCGTTACCGTGGGAGCGGCCGCGCTCCTCTGCGGCTGGTCGTGATAGTCCGGGGGGGTTGAGGGCGAGGGCGGCGGTTTCAGGGTCAGAGGTTTTTGTTTCCTCTTCCTGTTGCGTCTCAGCAGTAGAAACAGCACCACCAGGATGATGACCAATAGGAGCAGGACCAGGAGAGGTAGGATCACCAATAGGGGGTTGGAAGTCCTCTGTGGGTATGACTCTACTCGGACCGGTGTCATCATAAAGGGGATCTCAGAAAGGTCTTCTCCTCTACCCATGGTGGGTTTGCCCAAAGTTGTACCTGTCGAGTCGTTGCGATTGGTGTTTCCCCAGTGATTGCGACCTTTGAACTTCTGGTGGGTCTTGCTGGGTCTCTGTGTGGAGAGGAAGGATGTAGACAGGGAGGGTAGTGCTGTCCCAATACCAAACACTGTCGTTTGGTTCGTTTGGTTCAGAGACTGAGAGAAACGACTGCTGGTGGTCAGGACGGGACTCTCTGTTCTTCTGACTAGCGATGGATCGTATGGAACGACAGTGAAGAGGAACTCTCCCTTGGCTGGTGGGACGTTCTCCGCTTTCAGAATGAACACCAGCGAGTCGTTCAGCTCCTGCACTTCAGTCATGTTAGCGTTGAGCTCGATGGATATCCTCTCCTGCTTCACATCCTGAAAGGAGAAAGACTCCACCGGTTCCGTTTTCATACCAGCTTTGGCATTTCCTCGGGCCAGATTGCCGTACTTTGGCTGGGACACGACCTCGAAGATGGGGTCGTTGCCTGTTAGAGAAGCCAGCTCAGTTGCATTGAGAAAACCAGCGTTGAGTTTGACCACAATGCCATTGGGTATTCTCACCCCTTTGCCAAACCTCACCAGGGGCTTAACTGTGATGTTGACAACCTGATTCGTCAGGTTAGCTTCCGAAGTAAATACAGTGAACTCAAAGCTGTCCTGACCAGATGTGACGCTCGTCATTTGATAAAACAAGCGACCAGTCCTTAGGTCCTCCTGCTCAAACTGCCTCAAATCCTGGTTGTCCAGCCAAAGGATCTTGCCGTACCGTGGAAGCTTGGTGATCCGGTAGTGAATCGTTGTGGTTTTCCCGTTAGTCTCTGCAGCCAGACTCCCCTGCGTTAACGCTACACAGGTCTGACCCTGCTTCAGAGTCAGCCCTGTGTTGTTAACCAGGGAGATGGTGATCTCTGTCAACTCCAGGTTGAATAGCTTGTACACCAGCTCGTGGTGGCCGTCCGAGATACTGAAATAGAAGACCCCCGACGCCTGGCTTCCATCATGGACAAAGTACACCTTCCCACTGTTGATCTGAGCCTGAGTGAAGGACACCACAGACTCATTCAGGCTTCCTGCCAGGGCCAGATAGCCGTTGTTGGGCTTGCTGACGACAGTGTACTGGATATCCTCTGAAGCGTTGTCCAGATGTTTCACATTGAGGTTCTGCAGTCCCAGGGCCACTATGTCCCCCTGTATTACACTCAGGCTGGGGGTTTTGGTCTTCAGGACGGGTGGCTGGTCATTGATCGGGACTACTGTGATGTTGAACCACTCTTCCAGCACCTAGATAGAGAAGAAAAAGATGACTTCATTGTCCAATGTACACAGAAACTGCTTTAGCGTTTAGAGTAGAACTATAATGTCTTCAATGAGGCAATTCATTTATCAGCTAACACAATTACAGTGCATTCGGAAAGTATTCAGACCCCTTGGATTTTTCCACATTTTGTTACGTTACAGACTTATTTTAAAATGGATTAAATACATGTTTTTCTTCATCAATCTAGACACAATACCCCATAATGACATCACAATACCCCATAATGACATCACAATACCCATAATGACATCACAATACCCCATAACGACATCACAATACCCATAATGACATCACAATACCCCATAATGACATCACAATACCCCATAATGACATCACAATACCCCATAACGACAAGCAAAAACAGGTTTAGACATTTTTGCAAATGTGTTAAAATAAAATAAAACCAAAATACCTTATTTACATAAGTATTCAGACCCTTTACTCAGTACTTTGTTAAAGCACCTTTGGCAGCGATTACAGCCTTGAGTCTTCTTGGATATGACGCTACAAGCTTGGCACACCTGTATTTGGGGAGTTTCTCCCATTCTTCTCTGCAGATCCTCTCAAGGGATGGTGCCAGGTTTCCTCCAGACGTGACGCTTGGCAGGGTAGAGTCTGGCCACCACCATAAATGCCTGATTGGTGGAGTGCTGCAGAGATGGTTGTCCTTTTGGAATGTTCTCCCATCTCCACAGAGGAACTCTGGAGCTCTGTCAGAGTGACAAGAGTGTCAAGGCCCTTCTCCACCGATTGCTCAGTTTGGCCTGGAGGCCAGCTCTAAGAAGTGTCTTGGTGGTTCAAAACCTCTTCCATTTAAGAATGATGGAGGCCACTGTGATCTTGGAGACCTTCAATGCTGCAGAAATGTTTTGGTACCATTCTCCAGATCTGTGCCTCGACACAATCCTGTCTCGGAGCTCTACAGAAATTCCTTCAATCCCATGGTTAGGTTTTTGCTCTGACATGCACTGCCAACTGTGGGACCTTATATAGACAAGTGTGTGCCTTTCCAAATCATGTCAAATCAATCGAATTTAGCACAGGTGGAAAATCAGGTCGTAGAAAAATCTCAAGGATAATCAATGGAAACAGGATGCACTTAAGCTCAATTTTGAGTCTCGTGACAAAGGGTCTGAATAGTTATGTAAATAAGGGATTTCTGTTCATTTTATACATTTTCTAAATTGTCTAAAAACCTGTTTTTCTTTGTCATTATGGGTATTGTGATGTCATTATGGGGTATTGTGATGTCATTATGGGGTATTGTGATGTCATTATGGGTATTGTGATGTCATTATGGGGTATTGTGTGTAGATTGATGAGGAAACACATGTATTTAATCCATTTTAGAATAAGGTTGTAACGTAACAAAATGTGGGGGGAAAATCAAGGGGTCTGAATACTTTCCGAATGCATCGTGTGTACATACATACAAAATCATGATTGAATATGAACAGACATGTACCAGCCCAGCCATAGACAGTAGGGTACATGTGTGGAAAATGCAAGCTAGGTTTACATATCATACACACCTGGCTGACGTCTAGAGGGCGCTGGGCCGGCTTTCCCTTGGAGTTCAGCCAGGTGTCGAAGACAAAGCTGTCATGGCGCGTCTCGGAGTCGTCGTGGCGATATGTGATGCCATACTTGTTGAGGATGCGCTGGGAGAAGTTAGGTTTCTCCACACTGAGGATCCTCTCTCCCACCACGATAACGCCATGCCGGGGTAGCGACTTGACCTGGAACCAAACCTCATGGGAGTTGCGCTGGGGCGTGGGCAGCTTGAACATTAGGTTAGACGCGTCCAGCTTGGACTCGTCGATGACAACACTGTCACCCTCTGTCACCACTGCACCTAGAATGCAATGAGAGACGAGCATTCATCTTTACAGTCACTAACATTTCACCAAACTTGATTTGATTAGCATTAACAGAACAAATGAAATGTATTAGAAATGTATTGCTGACATTTCGACTACTAAAATAAATACCTGAGGCCTGTTTGATTGCCCCTTAAAACTGCATCATATTTTTATTTTATTTTAAATAACCATTATCCACCCATTTTACCAACGATTTCCCCCGATGACCCACCTGTGTTAGCGAGGAGCAATGATTTGCGGTCGGCTCCAGCATTCTCGTAGGAGATGTCCATCTCGAAGGTCTGGGTCTCCAGGGTAACCGGTGGTGAAAACACTGAGAAGGTCATTGAGTCCATGGCAGACCATCCAACCGATTCCACAAAAGTTTGGAAGTACAAAACCTCCCCCTGGTCCACCTGAGATACACAGAAGAAGGAGAAGAAGAAGAAGGAGGAGAAGAAGAAGAAGTAGAAGAAGAAGAAGAGGAAGGAGGAGAAGAAGAAGGAGGAGAAGAAGAAGAAGAGGAAGGAGGAGAAGAAGAAGGAGGAGAAGAAGAAGGAGGAGAAGAAGAAGAAGAGGAAGGAGGAGGAGAAGAAGAAGAAGAAGAAGAAGAAGAAGAAGAAGAAGAAGAAGGAGAAGAAGAAGAAGAAGAAGAAGAAGAAGGAGAAGAAGGAGAAGAAGAAGAAGGAGAAGAAGAAGAAGAAGAAGAAGAGAAGAAGGAGAAGAAGAGAAGAAGGAGAAGAAGAAGAAGAAGAAGAAGAAGAAGGAGAAGAAGAAGGAGAGTTAGATACTCAATTTAGCAAACCTTCGTCCACCTGCGACCACTAATCAGTGAAGGCCGGTGTTAGCATAAATCGGACGGGCAAGGCCGCAATATGCTCACTTTTGTACCCCTGTTTCAACGTAGCCGAAACACTAAAGAAAGCATTGAATAAAAACTCTGAACATCAACAACTTTGGTTAAAAAAAAAGAAAAAAAACATCTCTTAAAAACAACGACTATTTCAAGACATGAACACTTCCTGTGAGTCACTTCTTCCACTGGAGAAGATCTAGTCTGTAGTTGATATTCAGGAAACAGATTTATAATGCATGTCTTTGTTGTCAGGTGTTGCTCCACAGAGATTGGCCAGTTTTACCAAAGGGCTTTAATCTTGTTTTGTAAACATCTAGTGGTTTCATTGACTGGATAGGACAGAGGAGATTACAAAGGTAACGTGAGCCAGAAGGGGCAGTGGGTCGGGTTTTCAAACCCACGCTGACTCTACTACTGTATGTGTACCGGGGTGAGTGAGGCACGGGTTTATTCATAACCTGCGGTTATATCCGCAGGGCGGGTGGGATAAGGGTCATTAAATATTGTTGGATGAAGGTTTGGTGGGTGGCCGGCAGGTTGAATAAAAGGAAAACAATGTAGTAAAAAAAATCATAAATGTTCTCATATCTAAAGGCTATATTGATGTTTTTCTTTCATATTTTTTAAAGATCTGGCATTATCCTATTGCATGCTGAATGAAACCTGGCACAGTTCTGTTCTGATTCTCAACAGTGAAAACCTGGCACAGTTCTGTTCTGTTTCTCAACAGTTCTGCCAAAGAAATGAAAACTTATTCAATCAAAAACAATGACCGACCAAGCTTCCTGTTAATGTAACACAGCATTCTTCCTGCATGTGTTGGAATTTATATCCTGTTGAGTTTCTTTGTGTTCATTTCTCGCTGTAAATATTATGTTTTCCCAAACAGTACGGGCCCGATTCAGACTTAAGAAATGTACGCCTTTCCTACTCACGCCAATCTTGCACACTTCTCAGTTGGGGTTGGAACCAAAATTATTTTCTAAATCGTTTTGTTCTGAACAGAACCATTATTATTTTCATTCCTTTCCACTGTTCATACCTTCAAAATAAAGTTCTGAACCGGTTTGAACCCCCCAAAAAGTACTGTTTTTTTTCTTTATTTAAAAAAAATCTTTCCTTTCTGTTCCTTTTTAAAACCTCTGAAATTGACTTCTTTTTTTTGTACATTTAGATCTACATTAAATTACATCACCATTCAGTTGTTTACATGCGCAACGAACAGACAAGTGGGTGGTGAGAGAGCGAGAGAGGGTTGAGGAGGAGGCTTGAAGTGCCTGGGTATCTTGTTGTTCTTAATCTGAATTATATCTACAGAGGAGGAGGCTTGGCTTGAAGTGCCTGGGTATCTTGTTGTTCTTAATCTGAATTATATCTACAGAGGAGGAGCTTCTATGGAGGAACTTTGAATATCTTTGAACTTCCGAGAGTTAAAATTGGACCGGAGCTAGCTAGCTAGCTAACAAGACTTCCGAGAGTTAAAATTGGACCGGAGCTAGCTAGCTAACAAGACTTCCGAGAGTTAAAATTGGACCGGAGCTAGCTAGCTAACAAGACTTCCGAGAGTTAAAATTGGACCGGAGCTAGCTAGCTAACAAGACTTCCGAGAGTTAAAATTGGACCGGAGCTAGCTAGCTAACAAGACTTCCGAGAGTTAAAATTGGACCGGAGCTAGCTAGCTAACAAGACTTCCGAGAGTTAAAATTGGACCGGAGCTAGCTAGCTAACAAGACTTCCAAGAGTTAAAATTGGACCGGAGATACATAGCTAGCTAACAAGCTTGTGTGTGCAGAGCGGCACCCGAATTAAAAATATATCTTACCTTTTTTGTAATGAATAAACTCAATTTGAAACGTGGTAACTATAGTATCCTTAAGTAGCATTGAACAAACAAAAAAGTGATTCCATTCTACTATAATTAAAAATCTCTCCCTAATTTCTTAATCAGCCTTGTAACGTCAGTAGGCTACAGCTAAGCTTCGGAGTGGGAGGGGCACAAGGAGGTGGAGGGGCAGGTAGCCTACACACTGGGAGGGGCACAAGGAGGTGGAGGGGCAGGTAGCCTACACACTGGGAGGGGCACAAGGAGGTGGAGGGGCAGGTAGCCTACACACTGGGAGGGGCACAAGGAGGTGGAGGGGCAGGTAGCCTACACACTGGGAGGGGCACAAGGAGGTGGAGGGGCAGGTAGCCTACACACTGGGAGGGGCACAAGGAGGTGGAGGGGCAGGTAGCCTACACACTGGGAGGGGCACAAGGAGGTGGAGGGGCAGGTAGCCTACACACTGGGAGAGGCACAAGGAGGTGGAGGGGCAGGTAGCCTACAC
This sequence comes from Oncorhynchus kisutch, assembly GCF_002021735.2. Lineage (NCBI taxonomy): Eukaryota > Metazoa > Chordata > Actinopteri > Salmoniformes > Salmonidae > Oncorhynchus > Oncorhynchus kisutch. The sequence goes on from NC_034181.2 coordinate 5,374,695, forward strand.
ACTGGCAAAGATATTCAGCTGGCAGGCAAACACTGGAATAAGGTTCTGAATGACAGAGTGAGGGCATTGCATATGCGCAGTTTTTTTTTTTTTTGTGGGCCAAAAAAAAACATTCCCGGAATGTAAAAGAAAATATATTGTTAATTTAAAAATACAGTGGTTTGATTCATCCAGAAAGTTGACACATTCAATTGTTCAAATCCATTAAATATTTGTAAGGTGAGAAAATTGTACAATAAGAGTTGAACAGTAGTCCTATAACTCTACCCTGATAATCCTCACTAATCATGGGACTAACATCGGTCCTGTCGTCGTGAACAGTGCTCCAGGTTTAAACTGCTAGGTATGGTCTTCATTCCATAATGATTCAAATGGGTTACATGTCCCAAATTATTGCACCATTTGTGATGCGTTCGCCTATTATGATCCACTACAGCTAGTGATCCTCAGGAACGACCACACGGACGTGACAGACCAAAGAAACGTCGACTAACCATGTAATTGAAGGATGCATAATGTAAGGAAACTAACACTAAAGTGACGGTTAAAATGTATGTTGGGATTTACATTTTTGTATTAGGGATTATGGGTCCCCATTAGTTCCTGCCAAGACAGCAGCTACTCTTCCTGGGGTTTACTATGGATCCCCATTAGTTCCTGCCAAGGCAGAATCTACTCTTCCTGGGGTTTATTATGGATACCCATTAGTTCCTGCCAAGGCAGCAGCTACTCTTCCTGGGGTTTATTATGGATAGCCATTAGTTCCTGCCAAGGCAGCAGCTACTCTTCCTGGGGTTTATTATGGATCCCCATTAGTTCCTGCCAAGGCAGCAGCTACTCTTCCTGGGGTTTATTATGGATACCCATTAGTTCCTGTCAAGGCAGCAGCTACTCTTCCCGGGGTCCAGCAAAATTAAGGCAGTTACATAATTTTAAAAACATTACAATAAATTCACAACAGATTTCAAAACATATTATGGTATAACTGACGGTGGCTACCGAAAGTGGCTAATACAGTGAAGAGTCCGGGCGTATATTTAAAACATTCTAGAAATAATAAATCAACTTGGTATAAGTTTGGCGCTGTACTGTCATTTGCATATGGCTACAGAAGCCTATAGATTGGGTCTCCACATTTCAAATCTGCAAGTGAAGGCCAGCATGTATTTGTTATTATGTGTTTATACCACATAGCCTGGTTCCTCTCTAGGTTTATAATCTCCACCCGGCACAGCCAGAAGAGGACTGGCCACCCCTCATAGCCTGGTTCCTCTCTAGGTTTATAATCTCCACCCGGCACAGCCAGAAGAGGACTGGCCACCCCTCATAGCCTGGTTCCTCTCTAGGTTTATAATCTCCACCCGACACAGCCAGAAGAGGACTGGCCACCCCTCATAGCCTGGTTCCTCTCTAGGTTTCTTCCTAGGTTTTGGCCTTTCTAGGGAGTTTTTCCTAGCCACCGTGCTTCTACACCTGCATTGCTTGCTGTTTGGGGGTTTTAGGCTGGGTTTCTGTACAGCACTTTGAGATATCAGCTGATGTACAAAGGGCTTTATATTTTTGGGGGATTTGATTTGATGATATTATGGATCCCCACTACTAGCGTTTGCAGAAGCAGCAGCTAATTTTCCTGGGTTCCTCAACAACAACAAAAACACATAAAATTACTGGGACAGTCATATAAACGTCACGGTGGGAAAGGTGATATGTCGATATGCTTCAGTTTGCTGCCATGTGACTGGTTTCACATTTTGTCTACAGCGATCATACGGTAGAATATATATAAAACAATTGTCATTTATATTTACTAGCCCCTTTATCTAAACGGCTTATTCGTTTACCTAGCTTTTATCAATCTTCATTAACATGGTCTACCTGTAGAATCACCTCTACCACACCTTCATTAATACGGTCTACCTGTAGAATCACCTCTACCACACCTTCATTAATACGGTCTACCTGTAGAATCTCATCCACCACACCTTCATTAACATGGTCTACCTGTAGAATCACCTCTACCACACCTTCATTAATAGGGCCTACCTGTAGAATCACCTCTACCACACCTTCATTAATATGGCCTACCTGTAGAATCACCTCCACCACACCTTCATTAACATGGTCTACCTGTAGAATCACCTCTACCACACCTTCATTAACATGGTCTACCTGTAGAATCACCTCTACCACACCATTAATACGGCCTACCTGTAGAATCACCTCTACCACACCATTAATACAGCCTACCTGTAGAATCCCCTCCACCACACCTTCATTAACATGGTCTACCTGTAGAATCACCTCTACCACACCTTCATTAATACGGCCTACCTGTAGAATCACCTCCACCACACCTTCATTAATACGGCCTACCTATAGAATCCCCTCTACCACACCTTCATTAATACGGTCTACCTGTAGAATCCCCTCTACCACACCTTCATCTCTTTGATCTCCACCCCAAAACAACGAATAGCGGATGAATAGAATGATTTTCTCGTGCTCAAGTTCAAAGTCAGAACTCGTAGAGAGAAAGATGCATGAAAAAGGGAATGACGTTCTCTTCATGTGCTCTTAACTCGGGTCGAGAACACCTACAAACTCCTGGGTTCATTCTCACGGAGCGTCACTCAGAGTAGGAATGGGGGGTCTAGGATCAGCCCCCCCCCCTTTTAATCCATGTAATCATATTCAATACGATCTTCAAACTAAACCTAAAATCAGCAGCTCGGCTCTTACCATTGTCTGTGTGAAGGAGGAGACATCTACAGTATAGTTATTAGCAAGCACGGTCACCAGTCTTCCGAGTTCGGGTCGACGAATCACGTTGAAGGTCATGGTACGGTTGGATCTCTTGTCATTGGTCACTGCCTGCAAATCGTCCCTGGTGATTGGTGTTGTAGAGCCTGTTGGGAAAAACTATGGGGTAAACAAACGCTCCAACATACTGTGTACACAGGCACGATCATGTCACATAACCTAGGACTTACAGTATAGGCATACATGCCCTGGAGCGGCAGGGTAGCCTAGTGGTTAGAGCGTTGGACTAGTAACCGGAAGGTTGCAAGTTCAAATCCCCGAGCTGACAAGGTACAAATCTGTCGTTCTACCCCTGAACAAGGCAGTTAACCCCACTGTTCCTAGGCCGTCATTGAAAATAAGAATTTGTTCTTAACTGACTTGCCTGGTTAAATAAATAAAGTCTTTTAATGAGCCCTTAAAAAAACAACTTCTTGTTTTTGAAAACGGCCTATGTGGCATCGATATGAGTCAGAAACATTTATTCTAGTGTCAAAATGTACGACAAAGTTGTAAAGTGGATCATTTTGGTCATAAACTGAGATTTGAGAGAAGGTAGAAAACTTCATGAAGTTTAATTAATATTAATGAACTTAAATGTCCATCCTGCCCACAACTTACAGCAACCAAGTGATCAACATCAATATTTAGATTTGTTTAACACTTTTTTGGTTACTACATGATTCCATATGTGTTATTTCATAGTTTTGTTTTACATTGTTTTATACATGGAACTGAAATACAGATCACCTACAAGAGATGGACCTTTGAAAAGCACAATGTGTTCAATGCTTAAGTGTGTCATGACGACATCTCAATCAGTACCAGAACAAGGACAACAAGCGCACTTGCACCTACACACTTTTGAATATCGAAACTACCAATCTAAATCAATTACAATCGCAATCATAGTTCTTTATAAGAGTATATTAAGAGAGGGGCGGGGGTCAGTAGTAGAGTAGTCAACTGGTGTGTAGACAAAATATTATAAAGCTAGAAAGACAAGAAGTTTGAAGTGGTATAGAATAAGTTAAGAGAAAGATCTCTTCTTCAGCTGTCGTCTGAAACGCATTAGAGCAGACACAGTTCCTTAACTATCTCCACTCGTCCATTCCACTGCCTGGAAAGCCCAGCCCACTGTGCCAGCTGGCCATTAGTTACCACCGTCAATCAAACCTGGGTTCAACTACTATTTGAAATATTTAAAAGACTCAGCTCAGCTTAGCTTCAGCTCTAACCTGCCTGAAGTGCCAGATGGGCATGTCTGCAGCTACTATGTTGGTCCCATTGAGCCAAAGATATAGATTTTGAGATGATTTCAAATAGTATTTGAGCCCAGGTCCACCATTCATCCTCACCTAACTCACAAACCAGACTCCTCATTCTCAACCTGGACTGTCAGAGTTTGGCTAAGGGTGTGTGTGTGTGTGTGTGTGTGTGTGTGTGTGTGTGTGTGTGTGTGTGTGTGTGTGTGTGTGTGTGTGTGTGTGTGTGTGTGTGTGTGTGTGTGTGTGTGTGTGTGTGTGTGTGTGTGTGTGTGTGTGTGTGTGTGTGTGTGTGTGTGTGTGTGTCTAAGGCAGCTAGCAAACAAAGCACAGGGCGGGGTCAGTCTATTTATGTTTAGCCATGGGTATTAAAAGTAGAGTACAACTCCCCTGTTCCTGAATAGAGTAGAGTACACAACTCCCCTGTTCCTGAATAGAGCAGAGTACAACTCCCCTGTTCCTGAATAGAGTAGAGTACAACTCCCCTGTTCCTGAATAGAGTAGAGTACACAACTCCCCTGTTCCTGAATAGAGTAGAGTACACAACTCCCCTGTTCCTGAATAGAGTAGAGTACAACTCCCCTGTTCCTGAATAGAGTAGAGTACACAACTCCCCTGTTCCTGAATAGAGTAGAGTACACAACTCCCCTGTTCCTGAATAGAGTAGAGTACACAACTCCCCTGTTCCTGAATAGAGTAGAGTACACAACTCCCCTGTTCCTGAATAGAGTAGAGTACAACTCCCCTGTTCCTGAATAGAGTAGAGTACAACTCCCCTGTTCCTGAATAGAGTAGAGTACAACTCCACTGTTCCTGAATAGAGTAGAGTATACAACTCCACTGTTCCTGAATAGAGTAGAGTACAACTCCCCTGTTCCTGAATAGAGTAGAGTACAACTCCACTGTTCCTGAATAGAGTAGAGTACAACTCCCCTGTTCCTGAATAGAGTAGAGTACAACTCCCCTGTTCCTGAATAGAGTAGAGTACAACTCCCCTGTTCCTGAATAGATTAGAGTACAACTCCCCTGTTCCTGAATAGAGCAGAGTACACAACTCCCCTGTTCCTGAATAGAGTAGAGTACACAACTCCCCTGTTCCTGAATAGAGTAGAGTACACAACTCCCCTGTTCCTGAATAGAGTAGAGTACAACTCCCCTGTTCCTGAATAGAGTAGAGTACAACTCCCCTGTTCCTGAATAGAGTAGAGTACACAACTCCCCTGTTCCTGAATAGAGTAGAGTACACAACTCCCCTGTTCCTGAATAGAGTAGAGTACAACTCCCCTGTTCCTGAATAGAGTAGAGTACACAACTCCCCTGTTCCTGAATAGAGTAGAGTACACAACTCCCCTGTTCCTGAATAGAGTAGAGTACACAACTCCCCTGTTCCTGAATAGAGTAGAGTACACAACTCCCCTGTTCCTGAATAGAGTAGAGTACAACTCCCCTGTTCCTGAATAGAGTAGAGTACAACTCCCCTGTTCCTGAATAGAGTAGAGTACAACTCCACTGTTCCTGAATAGAGTAGAGTATACAACTCCACTGTTCCTGAATAGAGTAGAGTACAACTCCCCTGTTCCTGAATAGAGTAGAGTACAACTCCACTGTTCCTGAATAGAGTAGAGTACAACTCCCCTGTTCCTGAATAGAGTAGAGTACAACTCCCCTGTTCCTGAATAGAGTAGAGTACAACTCCCCTGTTCCTGAATAGAGTAGAGTACAACTCCCCTGTTCCTGAATAGAGTAGAGTACAACTCCCCTGTTCCTGAATAGAGTAGAGTACAACTCCCCTGTTCCTGAATAGAGTAGAGTACAACTCCCCTGTTCCTGAATAGAGTAGAGTACAACTCCCCTGTTCCTGAATAGAGCAGAGTACAACTCCCCTGTTCCTGAATAGAGTAGAGTACAACTCCCCTGTTCCTGAATAGAGTAGAGTACAACTCCCCTGTTCCTGAATAGAGTAGAGTACAACTCCACTGTTCCTGAATAGAGTAGAGTACAACTCCACTGTTCCTGAATAGAGTAGAGTACAACTCCACTGTTCCTGAATAGAGTAGAGTACAACTCCACTGTTCCTGAATAGAGTAGAGTACAACTCCCCTGTTCCTGAATAGAGTAGAGTACAACTCCACTGTTCCTGAATAGAGTAGAGTACAACTCCCCTGTTCCTGAATAGAGCAGAGTACAACTCCCCTGTTCCTGAATAGAGCAGAGTACAACTCCACTGTTCCTGAATAGAGCAGAGTACAACTCCCCTGTTCCTGAATAGAGTAGAGTACAACTCCCCTGTTCCTGAATAGAGTAGAGTACAACTCCCCTGTTCCTGAATAGAGTAGAGTACAACTCCCCTGTTCCTGAATAGAGTAGAGTACAACTCCCCTGTTCCTGAATAGAGTAGAGTACAACTCCCCTGTTCCTGAATAGAGTAGAGTACAACTCCCCTGTTCCTGAATAGAGTAGAGTACAACTCCCTGTTCCTGAATAGAGTAGAGTACAACTCCCCTGTTCCTGAATAGAGTAGAGTACAACTCCCCTGTTCCTGAATAGAGTAGAGTACAACTCCCCTGTTCCTGAATAGAGTAGAGTACAACTCCCCTGTTCCTGAATAGAGTAGAGTACAACTCCCCTGTTCCTGAATAGAGCAGAGTACAACTCCCCTGTTCCTGAATAGAGTAGAGTACAACTCCCCTGTTCCTGAATAGAGTAGAGTACAACTCCCCTGTTCCTGAATAGAGTAGAGTACAACTCCACTGTTCCTGAATAGAGTAGAGTACAACTCCACTGTTCCTGAATAGAGTAGAGTACAACTCCACTGTTCCTGAATAGAGTAGAGTACAACTCCCTGTTCCTGAATAGAGTAGAGTACAACTCCCCTGTTCCTGAATAGAGTAGAGTACAACTCCACTGTTCCTGAATAGAGTAGAGTACAACTCCCTGTTCCTGAATAGAGCAGAGTACAACTCCCCTGTTCCTGAATAGAGCAGAGTACAACTCCACTGTTCCTGAATAGAGTAGAGTACAACTCCACTGTTCCTGAATAGAGTAGAGTACAACTCCACTGTTCCTGAATAGAGTAGAGTACAACTCCACTGTTCCTGAATAGAGTAGAGTACAACTCCCCTGTTCCTGAATAGAGTAGAGTACAACTCCCCTGTTCCTGAATAGAGTAGAGTACAACTCCCCTGTTCCTGAATAGAGTAGAGTACAACTCCACTGTTCCTGAATAGAGTAGAGTACAACTCCCCTGTTCCTGAATAGAGTAGAGTACAACTCCCCTGTTCCTGAATAGAGCAGAGTACAACTCCCCTGTTCCTGAATAGAGTAGAGTACAACTCCCCTGTTCCTGAATAGAGTAGAGTACAACTCCCCTGTTCCTGAATAGAGTAGAGTACAACTCCCTGTTCCTGAATAGAGTAGAGTACAACTCCACTGTTCCTGAATAGAGTAGAGTATACTTCCTGAATAGAGTAGAGTACAACTCCCCTGTTCCTGAATAGAGTAGAGTACAACTCCCCTGTTCCTGAATAGAGTAGAGTACAACTCCCTGTTCCTGAATAGAGTAGAGTACAACTCCCTGTCCTGAATAGAGTAGAGTACAACTCCCCTGTTCCTGAATAGAGTAGAGTACAACTCCCCTGTTCCTGAATAGAGTAGAGTACAACTCCCCTGTTCTGAATAGAGTAGAGTACAACTCCCTGTTCCTGAATAGAGTAGAGTACAACTCCCCTGTTCCTGAATAGAGTAGAGTACAACTCCCTGTTCCTGAATAGAGTAGAGTACAACTCCCCTGTTCCTGAATAGAGTAGAGTACAACTCCCCTGTTCCTGAATAGAGTAGAGTACAACTCCCCTGTTCCTGAATAGAGTAGAGTACAACTCCCCTGTTCCTGAATAGAGTAGAGTACAACTCCACTGTTCTGAATAGAGTAGAGTACAACTCCACTGTTCCTGAATAGAGTAGAGTACAACTCCCTGTTCCTGAATAGAGTAGAGTACAACTCCCCTGTTTCCTGATAGAGTAGTACAACTCCCCTTCTGAATAGAGTAGAGTACAACTCCCTGTTCCTGAATAGAGTAGAGTACAACTCCCCTGTTCCTGAATAGAGTAGAGTACAACTCCCCTGTTCCTGAATAGAGCAGAGTACAACTCCCCTGTTCCTGAATAGAGCAGAGTACAACTCCCCTGTTCCTGAATAGAGTAGAGTACAACTCCCCTGTTCCTGAATAGAGTAGAGTACAACTCCCCTGTTCCTGAATAGAGTAGAGTACAACTCCCCTGTTCCTGAATAGAGTAGAGTTAACAACTCCCTGTTCCTGAATAGAGTAGAGTACAACTCCCCTGTTCCTGAATAGAGTAGAGTACAACTCCCCTGTTCCTGAATAGAGTAGAGTACAACTCCCCTGTTCCTGAATAGAGTAGAGTACAACTCCCCTGTTCCTGAATAGAGTAGAGTACACTCCCTGTTCCTGAATAGAGTAGAGTACAACTCCCCTGTTCCTGAATAGAGTAGAGTACAACTCCCCTGTTCCTAGAGTAAAACTCCCCTGTTCCTGAATAGAGTAGAGTACAACTCCCCTGTTCCTGAATAGAGTAGAGTACAACTCCCCTGGTTCTGATAGAGTAGAGTACAACTCCCCTGTTCCTGAATAGAGTAAGTACAACTCCACTGTTCCTGAATAGGTAGAGTACAACTCCACTGTTCCTGAATAGAGTAGAGTACAACTCCCTGGTCCTGAATAGAGTAGAGTACAACTCCCCTGTTCCTGAATAGAGTAGAGTACAACTCCACTGTTCCTGAATAGAAGTAGAGTACAACTCCACTGTTCCTGAATAGAGTAAGAGTACAACTCCCCTGTTCCTGAATAGAGTAGAGTACAACTCCCCTGTTCCTGAATAGAGGAGAGTACAACTCCCCTGTTCCTGATAGAGTAGAGTACAACTCCCTGTTCCTGAATGAGTAGAGTACAACTCCCTGTTTCCTGAATAGAGAGAGTACAACTCCACTGTTCCTGAATAGAGCAGAGTACAACTCCCCTGTTCCTGAATAGAGTAGAGTACAACTCCCCTGTGCCTGAATACAGAGTAGAGTACAACCCCTGTTCCTGAATAGAGTAGAGTACAACTCCACTGTTCCTGAATAGAGTAGAGTACAACTCCCCTGTTCCTGAATAGAGTAGAGTACAACTCCCCTGTTCCTGAATAGAGCAGAGTACCCAACTCCCTGTTCCTGAATAGAGTAGAGTAACAACTCCACTGTCCTGAATAGAGTAGAGTACAACTCCCTGTTCCTGAATAGAGCAAGTACAACTCCCCTGTTCCTGAATAGAGTAGAGTACAACTCCCTGTTCCTGAATAGAGTAGAGTACACTCCACTGTTCCTGAATAGAGCAGAGTACCAACTCCCCTGTTCCTGAATAGAGTAGAGTACAACTCCCCTGTTCCTGAATAGAGTAGAGTACAACTCCCCTGTATCCTTAATAGAGCAAGAGTACAACAACTCTTCCCTGTTCCTGAATAGAGTAGAGTACATACTCCCCTGTTCCTGGAATAGATGTAGAGTACAACTCCCTCTGTTCCTGAATAGAGCAGAGTACACAACTCCCCTGTTCCTGAATAGAGTAGAGTACAACTCCCCTGTTCCTGAATAGAGTAGAGTACAACTCCCCTGTTCCTGAATAGAGTAGAGTACAACTCCACTGTTCCTGAATAGAGCATGAGTACAACTCCCCTTTCCTGAATAGAGTAGAGTACAAACTCCCTGTTCCTGAATAGAGTAGAGTACAACTCCCCTGTTCCTGAATAGAGTAGAGTATACAACTCCACTGTTCCTGAATAGAGTAGAGTTACAACTCACTGTTACCTGAATAGAGTAGGAGTACAACTCCCTGTTCCTGAATAGAGTAGAGTACAACTCCCCTGTTCCTGAAATAGAGCAGAGTACACAACTCCCCTGTTCCTGAATTAGAGTAGAGCTACAACTCCCCTGTTCCTGAATAGAAGCTAGAGTACAAACTCCCTGTTCCTGAATAGAGCCAGAGTACACAACTCCCCTGTTCCTGAATAGAGTAGAGTACAACTCCCCTGTTCCTGAATAGAGTAGAGTACAACTCCCCTGTTCCTGAATAGAGTAGAGTACAACCCCTCCCCCCGTACCAACTCCTGTTCCTGAATAGAGCAGAGTACAACTCCCCTGTTCCTGAATAGAGTAGAGTACAACTCCCCTGTTCCTGAATAGAGCAGAGTACACAACTCCCCTGTTCCTGAATAGAGTAGAGTACAACTCCCCTGTTCCTGAATAGAGTAGAGTACAACTCCCCTGTTCCTGAATAGAGTAGAGTACAACTCCCCTGTTCCTGAATAGAGCAGAGTACAACTCCCCTGTTCCTGAATAGAGTAGAGTACAACTCCCCTGTTCCTGAATAGAGCAGAGTACACAACTCCCCTGTTCCTGAATAGAGTAGAGTACAACTCCCCTGTTCCTGAATAGAGTAGAGTACAACTCCCCTGTTCCTGAATAGAGTAGAGTACAACTCCCCTGTTCCTGAATAGAGTAGAGTACAACTCCACTGTTCCTGAATAGAGTAGAGTACAACTCCCCTGTTCCTGAATAGAGTAGAGTACAACTCCCCTGTTCCTGAATAGAGTAGAGTACAACTCCACTGTTCCTGAATAGAGTAGAGTACAACTCCCCTGTTCCTGAATAGAGTAGAGTACAACTCCACTGTTCCTGAATAGAGTAGAGTACAACTCCACTGTTCCTGAATAGAGTTAGAGTATACAACTCCACTGTTCCTGAATAGAGTAGAGTACAACTCCCCTGTTCCTGAATAGAGTAGAGTACAACTCCCCTGTTCCTGAATAGAGTAGAGTATACAACTCCACTGTTCCTGAATAGAGTAGAGTACAACTCCCCTGTTCCTGAATAGAGTAGAGTACAACTCCCCTGTTCCTGAATAGAGTAGAGTACAAACTCCCCTGTTCCTGAATAGAGTAGAGTACAACTCCACTGTTCCTGAATAGAGTAGAGTACAACTCCCCTGTTCCTGAATAGAGTAGAGTACAACTCCACTGTTCCTGAATAGAGTAGAGTACAACTCCACTGTTCCTGAATAGAGTAGAGTATACAACTCCACTGTTCCTGAATAGAGTAGAGTACAACTCCCCTGTTCCTGAATAGAGTAGAGTACAACTCCCCTGTTCCTGAATAGAGTAGAGTATACAACTCCACTGTTCCTGAATAGAGTAGAGTACAACTCCCCTGTTCCTGAATAGAGTAGAGTACAACTCCCCTGTTCCTGAATAGAGTAGAGTACAACTCCCCTGTTCCTGAATAGAGTAGAGTACAACTCCACTGTTCCTGAATAGAGTAGAGTACAACTCCCCTGTTCCTGAATAGAGTAGAGTACAACTCCACTGTTCCTGAATAGAGCAGAGTACAACTCCCCTGTTCCTGAATAGAGTAGAGTACAACTCCCCTGTTCCTGAATAGAGTAGAGTACAACTCCCCTGTTCCTGAATAGAGTAGAGTACAACTCCCCTGTTCCTGAATAGAGTAGAGTACAACTCCACTGTTCCTGAATAGAGTAGAGTACAACTCCCCTGTTCCTGAATAGAGTAGAGTACAACTCCCCTGTTCCTGAATAGAGTAGAGTACAACTCCCCTGTTCCTGAATAGAGTAGAGTACAACTCCACTGTTCCTGAATAGAGTAGAGTACAACTCCCCTGTTCCTGAATAGAGTAGAGTACAACTCCACTGTTCCTGAATAGAGCAGAGTACAACTCCCCTGTTCCTGAATAGAGTAGAGTACAACTCCCCTGTTCCTGAATAGAGTAGAGTACAACTCCACTGTTCCTGAATAGAGCAGAGTACAACTCCCCTGTTCCTGAATAGAGTAGAGTACAACTCCCCTGTTCCTGAATAGAGTAGAGTACAACTCCCCTGTTCCTGAATAGAGTAGAGTACAACTCCACTGTTCCTGAATAGAGTAGAGTACAACTCCCCTGTTCCTGAATAGAGTAGAGTACAACTCCACTGTTCCTGAATAGAGTAGAGTACAACTCCACTGTTCCTGAATAGAGCAGAGTACAACTCCCCTGTTCCTGAATAGAGTAGAGTACAACTCCACTGTTCCTGAATAGAGCAGAGTACAACTCCCCTGTTCCTGAATAGAGTAGAGTACAACTCCCCTGTTCCTGAATAGAGCAGAGTACAACTCCCCTGTTCCTGAATAGAGTAGAGTACAACTCCCCTGTTCCTGAATAGAGTAGAGTACAACTCCACTGTTCCTGAATAGAGTAGAGTACAACTCCACTGTTCCTGAATAGAGCAGAGTACAACTCCCCTGTTCCTGAATAGAGTAGAGTACAACTCCCCTGTTCCTGAATAGAGCAGAGTACAACTCCCCTGTTCCTGAATAGAGTAGAGTACAACTCCCCTGTTCCTGAATAGAGCAGAGTACAACTCCCCTGTTCCTGAATAGAGTAGAGTACAACTCCCCTGTTCCTGAATAGAGTAGAGTACAACTCCCCTGTTCCTGAATAGAGTAGAGTACAACTCCCCTGTTCCTGAATAGAGTAGAGTACAACTCCCCTGTTCCTGAATAGAGTAGAGTACAACTCCCCTGTTCCTGAATAGAGTAGAGTACAACTCCCCTGTTCCTGAATAGAGTAGAGTACAACTCCCCTGTTCCTGAATAGAGCAGAGTACAACTCCCCTGTTCCTGAATAGAGTAGAGTACAACTCCCCTGTTCCTGAATAGAGTAGAGTACAACTCCCCTGTTCCTGAATAGAGTAGAGTACAACTCCCCTGTTCCTGAATAGAGTAGAGTACAACTCCCCTGTTCCTGAATAGAGTAGAGTACAACTCCCCTGTTCCTGAATAGAGTAGAGTACAACTCCCCTGTTCCTGAATAGAGTAGAGTACAACTCCCCTGTTCCTGAATAGAGTAGAGTACAACTCCCCTGTTCCTGAATAGAGTAGAGTACAACTCCCCTGTTCCTGAATAGAGTAGAGTACAACTCCCCTGTTCCTGAATAGAGTAGAGTACAACTCCCCTGTTCCTGAATAGAGTAGAGTACAACTCCCCTGTTCCTGAATAGAGTAGAGTACAACTCCCCTGTTCCTGAATAGAGTAGAGTACAACTCCACTGTTCCTGTATAGAGTAGAGTACAACTCCACTGTTCCTGTATAGAGTAGAGTACAACTCCACTGTTCCTGAATAGAGTAGAGTACAACTCCACTGTTCCTGAATAGAGTAGAGTACAACTCCCCTGTTCCTGAATAGAGTAGAGTACAACTCCACTGTTCCTGTATAGAGTAGAGTACAACTCCCCTGTTCCTGAATAGAGTAGAGTACAACTCCCCTGTTCCTGAATAGAGTAGAGTACAACTCCCCTGTTCCTGAATAGAGTAGAGTATACAACTCCACTGTTCCTGAATAGAGCAGAGTACAACTCCCCTGTTCCTGAATAGAGTAGAGTATACAACTCCACTGTTCCTGAATAGAGTAGAGTATACAACTCCCCTGTTCCTGAATAGAGTAGAATACAACTCCACTGTTCCTGAATAGAGCAGAGTACAACTCCCCTGTTCCTGAATAGAGTAGAGTATACAACTCCACTGTTCCTGAATAGAGCAGAGTACAACTCCCCTGTTCCTGAATAGAGTAGAGTACAACTCCCCTGTTCCTGAATAGAGTAGAGTACAACTCCCCTGTTCCTGAATAGAGTAGAGTATACAACTCCACTGTTCCTGAATAGAGCAGAGTACAACTCCCCTGTTCCTGAATAGAGTAGAGTATACAACTCCCCTGTTCCTGAATAGAGTAGAGTACAACTCCCCTGTTCCTGAATAGAGTAGAGTACAACTCCCCTGTTCCTGAATAGAGTAGAGTATACAACTCCCCTGTTCCTGAATAGAGTAGAGTATACAACTCCACTGTTCCTGAATAGAGCAGAGTACAACTCCCCTGTTCCTGAATAGAGTAGAGTACAACTCCCCTGTTCCTGAATAGAGTAGAGTACAACTCCCCTGTTCCTGAATAGAGTAGAGTATACAACTCCACTGTTCCTGAATAGAGCAGAGTACAACTCCCCTGTTCCTGAATAGAGTAGAGTATACAACTCCACTGTTCCTGAATAGAGTAGAGTATACAACTCCCCTGTTCCTGAATAGAGTAGAATACAACTCCACTGTTCCTGAATAGAGCAGAGTACAACTCCCCTGTTCCTGAATAGAGTAGAGTATACAACTCCACTGTTCCTGAATAGAGCAGAGTACAACTCCCCTGTTCCTGAATAGAGTAGAGTACAACTCCCCTGTTCCTGAATAGAGTAGAGTACAACTCCCCTGTTCCTGAATAGAGTAGAGTATACAACTCCACTGTTCCTGAATAGAGCAGAGTACAACTCCCCTGTTCCTGAATAGAGTAGAGTATACAACTCCACTGTTCCTGAATAGAGCAGAGTACAACTCCCCTGTTCCTGAATAGAGTAGAGTACAACTCCCCTGTTCCTGAATAGAGTAGAGTACAACTCCCCTGTTCCTGAATAGAGTAGAGTATACAACTCCACTGTTCCTGAATAGAGTAGAGTATACAACTCCACTGTTCCTGAATAGAGTAGAGTATACAACTCCACTGTTCCTGAATAGAGTAGAGTATACAACTCCACTGTTCCTGAATAGAGTAGAGTATACAACTCCACTGTTCCTGAATAGAGTAGAGTACAACTCCCCTGTTCCTGAATAGAGTAGAGTATACAACTCCCCTGTTCCTGAATAGAGTAGAGTATACAACTCCACTGTTCCTGAATAGAGTAGAGTATACAACTCCACTGTTCCTGAATAGAGTAGAGTACAACTCCCCTGTTCCTGAATAGAGTAGAGTACAACTCCCCTGTTCCTGAATAGAGTAGAGTACAACTCCCCTGTTCCTGAATAGAGTAGAGTATACAACTCCACTGTTCCTGAATAGAGTAGAGTACAACTCCCCTGTTCCTGAATAGAGTAGAGTATACAACTCCCCTGTTCCTGAATAGAGTAGAGTATACAACTCCCCTGTTCCTGAATAGAGTAGAGTACAACTCCCCTGTTCCTGAATAGAGTAGAGTACAACTCCCCTGTTCCTGAATAGAGCAGAGTACAACTCCCCTGTTCCTGAATAGAGTAGAGTATACAACTCCACTGTTCCTGAATAGAGTAGAGTATACAACTCCCCTGTTCCTGAATAGAGTAGAGTATACAACTCCACTGTTCCTGAATAGAGTAGAGTATACAACTCCCCTGTTCCTGAATAGAGTAGAGTATACAACTCCACTGTTCCTGAATAGAGTAGAGTATACAACTCCACTGTTCCTGAATAGAGTAGAGTATACAACTCCACTGTTCCTGAATAGAGTAGAGTATACAACTCCACTGTTCCTGAATAGAGTAGAGTATACAACTCCACTGTTCCTGAATAGAGTAGAGTATACAACTCCACTGTTCCTGAATAGAGCAGAGTACAACTCCACTGTTCCTGAATAGAGCAGAGTACAACTCCCCTGTTCCTGAATAGAGCAGAGTATACAACTCCACTGTTCCTGTATAAAGTACAATACAACTCCACTGTTCCTGTATAAAGTACAATACAACTCCACTGTTCCTGAATAGAGCAGAGTACAACTCCACTGTTCCTGAATAGAGTAGAGTATACAACTCCACTGTTCCTGAATAGAGTAGAGTACAACTCCACTGTTCCTGTATAAAGTACAATACAACTCCACTGTTCCTGAATAGAGCAGAGTACAACTCCACTGTTCCTGAATAGAGCAGAGTACAACTCCACTGTTCCTGAATAGAGCAGAGTACAACTCCACTGTTCCTGAATAGAGCAGAGTACAACTCCACTGTTCCTGAATAGAGCAGAGTACAACTCCACTGTTCCTGAATAGAGCAGAGTACAACTCCACTGTTCCTGAATAGAGTAGAGTACAACTCCACTGTTCCTGAATAGAGTAGAGTACAACTCCCCTGTTCCTGAATAAAGCAGAGTACAACTCCCCTGTTCCTGAATAGAGTAGAGTACAACTCCCCTGTTCCTGAATAGAGTAGAGTACAACTCCCCTGTTCCTGAATAGAGTAGAGTACAACTCCCCTGTTCCTGAATAGAGTAGAGTACAACTCCCCTGTTCCTGAATAGAGTAGAGTACAACTCCCCTGTTCCTGAATAGAGTAGAGTACAACTCCCCTGTTCCTGAATAGAGTAGAGTACAACTCCCCTGTTCCTGAATAGAGTAGAGTACAACTCCCCTGTTCCTGAATAGAGTAGAGTACAACTCCACTGTTCCTGAATAGAGCAGAGTACAACTCCACTGTTCCTGAATAGAGTAGAGTATACAACTCCCCTGTTCCTGAATAGAGTAGAGTACAACTCCCCTGTTCCTGAATAGAGTAGAGTACAACTCCCCTGTTCCTGAATAGAGCAGAGTACAACTCCACTGTTCCTGAATAGAGTAGAGTACAACTCCCCTGTTCCTGAATAGAGCAGAGTACAACTCCACTGTTCCTGAATAGAGTAGAGTACAACTCCCCTGTTCCTGAATAGAGCAGAGTACAACTCCACTGTTCCTGAATAGAGCAGAGTATACAACTCCACTGTTCCTGAATAGAGTAGAGTACAACTCCACTGTTCCTGAATAGAGCAGAGTACAACTCCACTGTTCCTGAATAGAGCAGAGTATACAACTCCACTGTTCCTGAATAGAGCAGAGTACAACTCCACTGTTCCTGAATAGAGTAGAGTACAACTCCACTGTTCCTGAATAGAGCAGAGTACAACTCCACTGTTCCTGAATAGAGCAGAGTATACAACTCCACTGTTCCTGAATAGAGCAGAGTACAACTCCACTGTTCCTGAATAGAGCAGAGTACAACTCCCCTGTTCCTGAATAGAGCAGAGTACAACTCCACTGTTCCTGAATAGAGTAGAGTACAACTCCACTGTTCCTGAATAGAGCAGAGTACAACTCCACTGTTCCTGAATAGAGCAGAGTACAACTCCACTGTTCCTGAATAGAGCAGAGTACAACTCCCCTGTTCCTGAATAGAGCAGAGTACAACTCCACTGTTCCTGAATAGAGTAGAGTACAACTCCACTGTTCCTGAATAGAGCAGAGTACAACTCCACTGTTCCTGAATAGAGCAGAGTACAACTCCACTGTTCCTGAATAGAGCAGAGTACAACTCCACTGTTCCTGAATAGAGCAGAGTACAACTCCACTGTTCCTGAATAGAGCAGAGTACAACTCCACTGTTCCTGAATAGAGCAGAGTACAACTCCACTGTTCCTGAATAGAGCAGAGTACAACTCCCCTGTTCCTGAATAGAGCAGAGTACAACTCCACTGTTCCTGAATAGAGCAGAGTACAACTCCCCTGTTCCTGAATAAAGCAGAGTACAACTCCACTGTTCCTGAATAGAGCAGAGTACAACTCCACTGTTCCTGAATAGAGCAGAGTACAACTCCACTGTTCCTGAATAGAGCAGAGTACAACTCCACTGTTCCTGAATAGAGCAGAGTACAACTCCACTGTTCCTGAATAGAGCAGAGTACAACTCCACTGTTCCTGAATAGAGTAGAGTACAACTCCACTGTTCCTGAATAGAGTAGAGTACAACTCCACTGTTCCTGAATAGAGTAGAGTACAACTCCACTGTTCCTGAATAGAGCAGAGTACAACTCCACTGTTCCTGAATAGAGTAGAGTACAACTCCCCTGTTCCTGAATAGAGTAGAGTACAACTCCCCTGTTCCTGAATAGAGCAGAGTACAACTCCCCTGTTCCTGAATAGAGCAGAGTACAACTCCCCTGTTCCTGAATAGAGTAGAGTACAACTCCCCTGTTCCTGAATAGAGCAGAGTACAACTCCACTGTTCCTGAATAGAGCAGAGATGAAATGATGACTCTATCCCAGTAAAGGTCATGATGCGTCTGGTCATGGACTTTTTTGGTGAATGAACAAAGACTAGCCGAGCCGCCAGGGGCAGTTCCCTGAATTATTCAATCAAATTGGATTTTGACTGTAAGACTAGTCGGTTTGAATAGGTAACTACGGTAATCCATTGAACACACAGTAGAAGGCCAGTTCCCCATGTTAGCATTGGGTGGAGGCTCTAAATGTAAAGTCTGTTGTTGTGACACAGGAAACGTGAGATTTGGTTCTGGGTGTTGAACCTCTCTCTTAGAGGTTAAGACCCCTATTAAGGGGACTTTGACCAGTTCTGACCAACATGTTCACAGAGTACGTTGTACACCGACGTCACAGGGTCCAGTACCTTACAGTGGCAGAAAGTCCAATCTGTCTCCTCTCTGCTACCACTCTGTCAGTGGAGCTGATTTCAAGTGTCAGGTTTCACCCTCCTCATTTGCATAGGGAGTGACGTGTCACATTTTCTGGCCTATCCTGACAAATAACTGATTTCCCCTGCCTGTGAGCGACGGAGGGAGCCTGGGAAACGGCATATTAAAGAGGACGGTCCAGTGATTTCAGTAATCATGGTTTCATCACACTATGGTATTCTCAACTAGATTTAGAGCTCTCAACATGAAGGGGAAAAAAACTAAATAATTTAGTAGAATTGAAACACGACCACCTTCTGTTGATCATAGAGGGACACAATCACTTTGTGCGTAAAGCTGATGTTGTAACGAGCCTGCAGACATTCGAAAGGTCTCAGCATCGCTCGCAGGAGACTTGGCGGGAAAATGCTCTGTCGTCAGTTATATGAAATTTGTACTGATCATATTTATTTTACAGTTATAAAAAAGGGTGAAATTTATAAATGTCCTTGTTGCTATAAGTAAGCCTTTAATTTAAGCATTTCACTGTGAGGTCTACTACACCTGTTGTATTCAGCATTTCACTGTGAGATCTACTACACCTGTTGTATTCAGCATTTCACTGTAAGGTCTACTACACCTGTTGTATTCAGCATTTCACTGTGAGGTCTACTACACCTGTTGTATTCAGCATTTCACTGTGAGGTCTACTACACCTGTTGTATTCAGCATTTCACTGTAAGGTCTACTACACCTGTTGTATTCAGCATTTCACTGTAAGGTCTACTACACCTGTTGTATTCAGCATTTCACTGTAAGGTCTACTACACCTGTTGTATTCAGCATTTCACTGTGAGGTCTACTACACCTGTTGTATTCAGCATTTCACTGTGAGGTCTACTACACCTGTTGTATTCAGCATTTCACTGTAAGGTCTACTACACCTGTTGTATTCAGCATTTCACTGTCAGGTCTACTACACCTGTTGTATTCAGCATTTCACTGTAAGGTCTACTACACCTGTTGTATTCAGCATTTCACTGTGAGGTCTACTACACCTGTTGTATTCAGCATTTCACTGTAAGGTCTACTACACCTGTTGTATTCAGCATTTCACTGTAAGGTCTACTACACCTGTTGTATTCAGCATTTCACTGTAAGGTCTACTACACCTGTTGTATTCAGCATTTCACTGTAAGGTCTACTACACCTGTTGTATTCAGCATTTCACTGTAAGGTCTACTACACCTGTTGTATTCAGCATTTCACTGTAAGGTCTACTACACCTGTTCTATTCAGCATTTCACTGTGAGGTCTACTACACCTGTTGTATTCAGCATTTCACTGTGAGGTCTACTACACCTGTTGTATTCAGCATTTCACTGTGAGGTCTACTACACCTGTTGTATTCAGCATTTCACTGTGAGGTCTACTACACCTGTTGTATTCAGCATTTCACTGTGAGGTCTACTACACCTGTTGTATTCAGCATTTCACTATGAGGTCTACTACACCTGTTGTATTCAGCATTTCACTGTAAGGTCTACTACACCTGTTGTATTCAGCATTTCACTGTAAGGTCTACTACACCTGTTGTATTCAGCATTTCACTGTAAGGTCTACTACACCTGTTGTATTCAGCATTTCGCTGTAAGGTCTACTACACCTGTTGTATTCAGCATTTCACTGTGAGGTCTACTACACCTGTTGTATTCATCATTTCACTGTGAGGTCTACTACACCTGTTGTATTCAGCATTTCACTGTGAGGTCTACTACACCTGTTGTATTCAGCATTTCACTGTAAGGTCTACTACACCTGTTGTATTCAGCATTTCACTGTAAGGTCTACTACACCTGTTGTATTCAGCATTTCACTGTGAGGTCTACTACACCTGTTGTATTCATCATTTCACTGTGAGGTCTACTACACCTGTTGTATTCAGCATTTCACTGTGAGGTCTACTACACCTGCTGTATTCAGCATTTCACTGTAAGGTCTACTACACCTGTTGTATTCAGCATTTCACTGTGAGGTCTACTACACCTGTTGTATTCGGCATTTCACTGTAAGGTCTACTACACCTGTTGTATTCAGCATTTCACTGTGAGGTCTACTACACCTGTTGTATTCAGCATTTCACTGTAAGGTCTACTACACCTGTTGTATTCAGCATTTCACTGTAAGGTCTACTACACCTGTTCTATTCAGCATTTCACTGTGAGGTCTACTACACCTGTTGTATTCAGCATTTCACTGTGAGGTCTACTACACCTGTTGTATTCAGCATTTCACTGTGAGGTCTACTACACCTGTTGTATTCAGCATTTCACTGTGAGGTCTACTACACCTGTTGTATTCAGCATTTCACTGTGAGGTCTACTACACCTGTTGTATTTAGCATTTCACTGTATGGTCTACTACACCTGTTGTATTCAGCATTTCACTGTAATGTCTACTACACCTGTTGTATTCAGCATTTCACTGTGAGGTCTACTACACCTGTTGTATTCAGCATTTCACTGTGAGATCTACTACACCTGTTGTATTCAGCATTTCACTGTGAGGTCTACTACACCTGTTGTATTCAGCATTTCACTGTGAGGTCTACTACACCTGTTGTATTCAGCATTTCACTGTGAGGTCTACTACACCTGTTGTATTCAGCATTTCACTGTAAGGTCTACTACACCTGTTGTATTCAGCATTTCAATGTAAGGTCTACTACACCTGTTGTATTCAGCATTTCACTGTAAGGTCTACTACAGCTGTTGTATTCAGCATTTCACTGTAAGGTCTACTACACCTGTTGTATTCAGCATTTCACTGTAAGGTCTACTACACCTGTTGTATTCAGCATTTCACTGTAAGGTCTACTACACCTGTTGTATTCAGCATTTCACTGTAAGGTCTACTACAGCTGTTGTATTCAGCATTTCACTGTAAGGTCTACTACACCTGTTGTATTCAGCATTTCACTGTAAGGTCTACTACACCTGTTGTATTCAGCATTTCACTGTAAGGTCTACTACACCTGTTGTGTTCAGCGCACGTGACAAATAAACTGTGATTTGGAAAGCGTTTGACATTTCAAGCCCTATACTTCCCCACTTTGTTGAATAGGAAAACATTTGATAGGTTGCCTCGCTAGATAGCGTGGTAAGTGTCCATGTTGTTTATTATAACCGGAACACTGAAACAAAAACAAAACTAGAACAAAACGAAACAGTTCTGTCAGGTACTCACACAAAACAGAAAACAATCACCCACAACTCAAAATCGGAAAACAGGTTGCCTAAGTACGGCTCTCAATCAGAGACAACGATAGACAGCTGCCTCTGATTGAGAACCATACCAGGCCAAACACACAGAAATAGAAAACCTAGAACTACAACATAGAATACCCACCCACGTCACACCCTGACCAAACTAAAAATAGAAACATACAAAGCAATCTATGGTCAGGACAATGTGATGTCTATAGCCCGAATCCCTTTGCTGTGGTGTCACTCTGACCACTTGTTCATCTCTGTGCGATGTAAATACACCTAGTTGTGGTCTATACAATTATATATAAACCCAGTTAGACCTTCAGTTCAGCACACAAAGAGAAAAGGAAAAGGACAGACATTTAGGTTCAAACTTGAGAGGAGAAATACACTCTATTCTACATCAGTCCTGTCTGGGTCCTCAGACATCGGCTTCAAAGGTGTAGTCGTTTAAAGGGATTTAAATTCACACTGTGGAGTCAGTGCTACAGTATAAGAGGCAAAGTTCACTTCCAGTTGATTCAAGCAATGCATTAAAAGGATTTTAATATGTCAAAAAAAATGGAGAAGAAATGATCTACCTGCGTTAACTGCCGTTTATACTACATCTAACTCACCTAAATAGAAGTAAATGAGCACTGAATGAATGAGCGGTTTGATTTTTGTAAATATTACAGTCAAGTGTTACGTTCCCGAATAACCAACCCAAAAAAATCTTTGAAATTTTTATTTTTTTAAAAGGGGGGAAATAACAAATGAGTCACTGACAAATCAAAACGAAACCAGGTGGAGTTTAAAATGGTTTCTGAAAAGGCATCCATGGGGGCCTAATGACTGGGTGCTGACCAAGAAAATTCCAGTTCGGTCTTATAAGATCCCCACCGTGGACGCCAATTAGATTTGAGAAAACTCCCACCAACTTACGGCGCAAAAAAAACAAAAACAAGGAGATACAAGGATTTGGTTAACAACTTGAAGCATTGGCTCTGTAGCTGTGCCAGTACAAGTGAAACTGACTAAGGAGGATGATTCCAATCAGGGCGTGTCCACACCTAAATAGACATTTTTAAAAACAAGCAGAATAAAGATGATAAGAATAAATAGGAAAGAGAATACTAGTTATTCTACTGAATACTAGTTAAATGCAATGCAACCACTAACATTCAGAGAGAGAGAGAGAGAGCACAGGGGGACAAACACCTGCCTGGAGGTGACAGCATTCCCTCCCACATATGCCCCCCTAGGCACAACTATGACAACATAACCAACAAAAACGGGTCACAACTCCTGCAGCTCTGTCGCACGCTGGGTATGTACATAGTCAACGGTAGGCTTCGAGGGGACTCCTATGGTAGGTACACCTATAGCTCATCTCTTGGCAGTAGTACTGTAGGCTACTTTATCACTGACCTCAACCCAGAGTCTCTCAGAGAGTTCACAGTCAGCCCACTGACACCCCTATCAGACCACAGCAAAATCACAGTCTACTTAAACAGAGCAATACTCAATCATGAGGCATCAAAGCCAAAGGAACTGAGTAACATTAAGAAATGCTATAGATGGAAGGAATGCAGTTTGGAAACCTACCAAAAAACAATTAGGCAACAAATTCAATCCCTTTTAGACAATTTCCTGGGTAAAACGTTCCACTGTAATAGTGAAGGTGTAAACTTGGCAGTAGAACATCTTAACAGTATATTTGACCTCTCAGCTTCCCTATCAAATCTAATAATCTCAAATAGAAAACCGAAGAAAATGAACAATAATGACAAATGGTTTGATGAAGAATTCAAAAATCTAAGAAAGAAATTGAGAAACCTGTCCAATCAAAAACATAGAGACCCGGAAAACCTGAGTCTACGCCTTCACTATGGTGAATCACTAAAACAATACAGAAATACACTACGGAAAAAGAAGGAACAGCATGTCAGAAATCAGCTCAATGCAATTGAAGAATCCATAGACTCTAACCACTTCTGGGAAAATTGGAAAACACTAAACAAACAACAACACGAAGAATTATCTATCCAAAATGGAGATGTATGGGTAAACCACTTCTCCAATCTTTTTGGCTCTATAACAAAGAATAAAGAGCAAAAACATATACATGATCAAATAAAGATCTTAGAATCAACTATTAAAGACTACCAGAACCCACTGGATTCTCCAATTACATTGAATGAGTTACAGGACAAAATAAAATCCCTCCAACCCAAAAAGGCCTGTGGTGTTGATGGTATCCTCAATGAAATGTTCAAATATACAGACAACAAATTCCAATTGGCTATACTAAAACTCTTTAAAACTCTTTAACCAAGGACTGATCACCCCAATCCACAAAAGTGGAGACAAATTTGACCCCAATAACTACCGTGGAATATGTGTCAACAGTAACCTTGGGAAAATCCTCTGCATTATTATTAACAGCAGACTCGTACATTTCCTCAATGAAAACAATGTACTGAGCAAATGTCAAATTGGCTTTTTACCAAATTACCGTACAACAGACCATGTATTCACCCTGCACACCCTAATTGACAACCAAACAAACCAAAACAAAGGCAAAGTCTTCTCATGCTTTGTTGATTTCAAAAAAGCCTTCGACTCAATCTGGCATGAGGGTCTGCTATACAAACTGATGGAAAGTGGTGTTGGGGGTAAAACATACGACATTATAAAATCCATGTACACAAACAACAAGTGTGCGGTTAAAATTGGCAAAAAACACACACATTTCTTCATACAGGGTCGTGGGGTTAGACAGGGATGCAGCTTAAGCCCCACCCTCTTCAACATATATATCAATGAATTTGCGCGGGCACTAGAAAAGTCTGCAGCACCCGGCCTCCCCCTGCTAGAATCCGAAGTCAAATGTCTGCTGTTTGCTGATGATCTGGTGCTTCTGTCACCAACCAAGGAGGGCCTACAGCAGCACCTAGATCTTATGCACAGATTCTGTCAGACCTGGGCCCTGACAGTAAACCTCAGTAAGACCAAAATAATGGTGTTCCAAAAAAGGTCCAGTCACCAGGACCACAAATACAAATTCCATCTAGATACTGTTGCCCTAGAGCACACAAAAAACTATACATACCTTGGCTTAAACATCAGCGCCACAGGTAACTTCCACAAAGCTGTGAACGATCTGAGAGACAAGGCAAGAAGGGCATTCTATGCCATCAAAAGCAACATACATTTCAACATACCAATTATGATTTGGCTAAAAATACTTGAATCAGTCATAGAGCCCATTGCCCTTTATGGTTGTGAGGTCTGGGGTCCGCTCACCAACCAAAACTTCACAAAATGGGACAAACACCAAATTGAGACTCTGCACGCAGAATTCTGCAAAAATATCCTCTGTGTACAACGTAGAACACCAAATGCATGCAGAGCAGAATTAGGCCGATACCCACTAATTATCAAAATCCAGAAAAGAGCCGTTAAATTCTACAACCACCTAAAAGGAAGCGATTC